>NW_024429186.1:31151506-31351506 GCF_017639785.1 Mesocricetus auratus | reverse complement strand
ACCCTGGATTAGCCCAGACTGTCCAGTTTAATGCAGCCAAAGGGATCCTTAACATGGAAGGAGGAGCCAGCAGGGCCAGAGTTATACAAGGTGAAAAAAGACTAGACCTGCCTTTGTTGCCTTTGAAAGTGAAAGAAAGGGCGCATAAACCACAAAGCAATGAGTGGAGGTGGCCATTGGAAACTGAAAAGTGAAAGACCCAGATCCCCCTGGGAGCCACGGAAGGGAGCACAGCCTGATTGTCACAGCCCTGCTTTAGACTTGTGGGGCCTGTGTTACCGTAAGCTGCAGAGTGTGTTTGTTACAGCAGCAGAAGCAAACCAGCATACCGCCTCAGTGTCTCGTGTGTGCGTGGGATTTACGGTTCCTTTTGTAATTGTATTACCATCGATCTGTTGCATCATTATTTTTATGTTAGATTGTCTCAAACTTGTCCCTTAAGAGCCCACTCAAGCTCTTTGTGACATGCTTCTGACCAGTTTCAATCTTTTCTGTCTTTTGGGTCTAGCAGGATGGTCTGTCCCCCCAGCTTGCAGTCTGCAGCTCTCTACAGCACATTCTGTTCTACTCGGAGACAAATGCCCAGGCTTCTGCCCTTTTTCTTACAGATTTTGTGAAGACAACGTAATGGTGGGGGCTGCTGGGAAAAGCTTGTGGTTGGGCTTTAGGAGAAAGTCTGGCTTGTCCACGCCCATCTTTATGGTTCAGCTTTGTATAGAGTGCATACCAAGATTTGTAGTAGGTCACTTAATGTGTCTGTGGGAGCGGCAGGGATTTACGAAGCTTTCCATAGAAATTTGAACATCGTGTTAGGTATTTTTACTGTTCTCATTCAGGATTGTTTAGGATACAGTCCTTTAAAAGCACTGATCTGGACCCAGGTGTTCAGGCTTGTGCCTGTAATCTCAACACTTGGAGGACTGAAGTAGGGTCATTAATTCACTGTAGCCAGGGCTGGAGTAAACTTTGTCTCAAAAGCACAATAGCAAGAAAAATGTCTGTAGAATCCTTGGCTAACGTTCTCAGTTTGTAGGGGCATATAGAAAGATTTAGTGTCATAGCTCAGAGTAGATGCTCACGTGATTACAGATCTTCCTCTCAGGCTCAAGGCACAGGTTCTGTCTCCAGGGGCCAGTAGGAAATATACTCCGTGTACAAGGGCAGGAGGCTGGTGCCAAGCGGGGCTGGTAGTATGGGCCTGTCTCAAAGGGGGCAGTTGGAGGTCCCTGCTAGCCTCTTCCTATCAGAGAGACCTCTAGTCTAAGATGTTCTGTCAGTCAGCATTTGAGGACATAGAGAGCTATTTGGAGCAGGGGTGCTTAGCCTTGTAAGTACAACGGACCTACTCAGTCTGGAAAAGTCTAAAGATTTTTAAGGTGGAGAAGTAGACAAATGGTTAGAAAGGAAATGAATTGTATTGAAATATAGTAATTAAAATATTAAAAAGACAAACAGCTGGATGTGGTAGTACATGCCTCTAATTCTTGAATGCAGGAGTGCATGTTTGAGGCCAGTATGGGCTACACAGCAAGTATTAGGCTAGCATAGGCTGCTAGTATAGCCATGTGTCAAGAAGCTAAAAAATAAAAATGTAACCACCCCCAGATTCTAGACATATGCAGTTTTTATTAGTGCACTAGTTTGTTAGCTACCGTAACTTGTAAGTACTGTGGACTTGTAACAACTCTGAGTAAACCCAATGCCTAGCCTCTCTTGGTGGCAGGGACACAGCACTGCTTTTGTTGCCTGCATCCCTCATTGAAAGCTTTGTGGTTTTTCATTGTTGTTGTTTTGGTTGTTTGAGACAGGGTTTCTTTGTGTAGCCCTGGCTGTTCTGGAATTCACTGTATAGACCAGGCTGGCCTTAAACTCAAAGAGATCTGCCTGCCTCTGCCTCCCAAGTACTGGGATTAAAAGTGTGCACCCCCTCCAAGCATTGTTAAATTTCATCTGGAAATTGGTGAAAAAAAAAAGATGATGTAGGTTTCACTCCCCTTTCTGTATTGAGCAAACTCTATCATGTCTTAGCTTAAAAACTCTTGGTCTCTGGCTGGCAAGATGGCTCAGAGTATGGAGTGCTTGTCCTTCAAGTTCGAGGACCTGAGTTCCATCCCTGGAGCCCAAGGAAAGGAGGAGGGAGGGAACCATCTGCACAGAGTTGTCCTGTGTCCTCCACACACATCCTAGTATGCACACATCCCCCCATCACAATCCAATACTAAAAATATGTTTAAAGGAAGCTTTGGCTCTAAGTATCCTTAACTGATTCATAGTCGCTTTAAGGACAACAGTATACTATCACTGAATACATTAATCACGTTTCCATGTTGCTGTTTGTTTTTGTCTTTGCAATTAAGCTTTCTGGCTACTGAACTTGATTCTGTGTTTTTGTTTAGAACGTTATCATTTGTCTTATAAGATTGTGAGAACGGACAGTCGCCTGGTGCGAAGCATTCTGACAGCCCATGGATTTCATGAAGTAAGCTCATTTTTACAACCTCACCTGATCACCTCAAAAGCTGAAATCCTAGCTACCTAACTGACTTTACCCCTCCACAGAGGCAGCACTAGGAAGCACACGGGGACCAGTGATTAGGGGCTCTGCAGAACTTGGTACTACCAGCAGTTTCTCCTTGTGGTACACGGGACAGGAACCCCCCCTCCCATTTTCTTGTGATGATCTTAGATATGGGCAGAGTTGCGCATCAGACGTCATTTGATATCTATTTGGGGTTCTTTGGTTGCAAAGAACAGAAGCAGACTTTGTAAGTGAAGCCAAGACAGAGTTGCAGAGTGCTATGAAGAGGGTGGCTCATAGAAGCTGAGGTTTCTTTAGAAGGGAAGAGGCACAACAGCCTTGGGGACTGAAGGGCAGGGCTCTCTGGGTTTATATCAACACACTGCTGTGGAACTTACTGGACTCTATTCATTTCCTTGTGCCTTTTTCTGGTGATAGAATTGTTGAGCCAGCTTAGGTCCTAGATCTCGTGGAGTGGAGGAGAGGGTGGATGGGTGATTGACAGGTGATTTAATATTCAGGAACAAATCATTCCCCCAAGAAATCTGTGGAAGTGAGATGTTGACATTGAAATGAACAGGTACAGATGCTACACAGTCCACCATTACTGAAATTCTTAGACCACCAATGAAAGTCTGGTCACTCACTAGCTGCTTATTCTAGGTTGGTACCAATTGGGCACTTGGGGATCCCATACTGTTCATGTCCTGTCTTGTTGCTTTTCTATTTCCAGCATTTGCCATTGTGTTAGTGTGTTATATGGGCAGAGTCCGTAATAATGAATGGATAAATGAATTCTAAGGAATGATGAAAGGAACTCTAAGGTTTAAAACTTTCTGAGATTTACTGTTCTAATTGCATGTCTGTGTGGGGGTATGTGCATGAAAGTGTAGGTGCCCATAGAGGCCAGAGGTGTCAGTGCCCCCTGTACCTGGGGTTATAAATAGGTAGTTATAAGCCACCCAGTGTAGATGCTGGGAATTGAGCCTAGGTCCTTTGCAAGAATAGTACATACTCTTAACCACTGAGTCATCCAGGGCTGGCTTCCCTTATGTTCTATAAGGACATACATAGGGAGGTCTGAGAAAGGAGTCTGGGGCTCACTTTTGAGGCATACTTTGAAATGTAAGTGTATTAGACATCACTGACTTGTCAGAAGGGTTAATTTATTGTTTGTGTTTGGGAACTCTGGACTCTCCTTTCTTTAACCTTGTTATTTTGTTTGCTGTGGTACTCTGCTGCAGTAATAGGCTTGTATAATAACTGGGTCATGCCAAGAGTCCACTGTAGATGAAAGACCACTGACTTTCTCTGTCATTGCTCTTCTAGAGACAGGCTGCTGTTTATGTTTGTTTGTTTTTTTTCTGTGTGTCTTTTGTGACTAGGTTCACCCGAGCAGCACTGACTATAACCTGATGTGGACAGGATCCCACCTGAAGCCCTTCTTACTTCGAACCCTCTCTGAAGCACAGAAAGTTAACCACTTCCCCAGGTAATGCTCCCCTAGGTGCTTTGTAGTGTTGAAAGGTCGCTGTCATTGGACTGCGTAGCCAGAGGAGAGATGCAGTGTTCTTGGCGTAATGGAAGAAGGAACCTGTGGAGTGCCATAGCCTGACTGGAGGCTGAGGGTTCATATCCCTGGGAGGTAGAGACTCTTCAAGGGCTATGGAGATTTGAAAGGATTTAAAGAGACAGTTTCCAATTCTCATTCCTAAAATTGAAGTTGTTCATCTCAAGTGGGTGAGGTCTCCTTTTTCACCTTTCCTTTCTTGGTCACATTTTCATTTCTATTAAAGAATGACTCAACTTCTATCTTAATATGGTATGGTGCATTTTCCTTGGTCATAAAAAGTTTCAGGGTTCCAAGCTAGGTGTGATGGCACGTGCTTGTAAATCCTTATACTTGCAACACAGAAGCAGGAGGATGAATTCATGCCCGCAAATCAAGGCCTGCTTAGACTATATAGGACCCTGTTTCAAAAAAAAAAAAAAAAAAAAAAAAAAAGAAAGAAAGAAAAAGAAAAGAAAATTAGGATCCCAAAGATACAACAAACAAATCAAGATCAGATTCTAGTGATAGCATAACACTTCCTTCTTACATGTTGATGGTTTCCAGTTGTTTGTTTTAAACAAATTTGAGAGATAGCATAGTCTGGTTGTTCGTAGCAGGTTTTTCTGTCTCTTAATAAGTCTCCCAAATAACAACATGGAGACTTGGCAATTATGAAAGCTTGACCAATAGCTTAGACTTGTTTCTGACTAGCTCTTATAGCTTAAATTATGTCTTTCAACCCACGTTCTTTCGTGTGGCTTGGTTACCTTTACTTTAATGCCCTTGCGGCTTTCTCTGCATCTCCTCCCTTCTTCCCAGTGTTCTCTCTATCCATAAATCCTGCCTAGTTATTGGCCATTCAGCTTTTTATTAAACCAACCAGAGTGACACATCTTCACAGTGTACAAAAAGATTATTTCACACTAGGTTGCCAACTCATAGACCATTAGTTTTAATGACAGATCATTTTTGTGTCTGTTTATTTTGGCACAGGGTCTCTATTAGGTAGAGTCTCATATTTAACTCTTATAGTCTGAAATTTTGAGTATATTCATAAAAAGTCAGAAGTAAACATCTTTTTAATTTATGTTCAAAATCTGTTTAAAAATGGATTTTATACTTATAAATCAGGTTAAAAAACATTGGGATAAAGATCATAGATGTAAATTTAAAACATAAACCTGTACAGAGAAAATCTTGTTGATCCTAGCTTGGACAAAGGTTTCTTAGAACAAAGCTTGGTGCATTAAAAACACAAGGGGACTTCAGCGTAGTGGAAGACTCTTAAGAAAGTGGGAAAACAAGTCACAGTCTGGAGAAGTGTTTATAAACATGTATCTGATTAAGAGTTTGTATCCAAAGTATATCACAAACTCTGATAACTTAGCAGAAAGAAAACAGTCTTAGTTTTCAAAATGGAAAAAAGATTTAGTGGATACTGTAAAGTGTGTGTGTGTGTGGATATGTCAAGGAAAATTTATGTGTGATCAGTTAATGATACTCAATGTCAGTTATTAGTGGAATACAAATTAAAATCATATGAGATACTAATCTGTACCTATTGAAGTGACTTTAAAAGTCATATAACATTACGTACGTCTGGCTGGGGTGCATGGCAACTAGCATACTAGTACATTGTTGATGGGAGTTCAAGAAGTGGATACCTGGAAACTGTGAAATATCTATTGGTTTTAATTTTTGTCTTCTAGAATGCATGGCATCACTAAAGGTCATTTGCTAATCAATTGCCTGGTGACTGGCAGGCCCTAGGTGGTTTCAGGATTCTCACAAGCTCTAGGGAAGACTAAGTCCTGGTAAGAGGGTTGGCATTTTAGTCTGCCCTTCAACCTTCAGGAAGGGGGAAGGGTTGAAGTTTTAACATGATCACCCGTGACCAGTGACTTAATCAGTCATACCTACTTAGTGATGCTTCCATTATAGCCCCAAAGGACTAGGTTTGAAGAGCTAGATAGTTGAACTCGTGAAGGTCCTGGCAGGTACAGTGCCAGGGAGAGGGCAGGCTGTTCCACGTCCCCTCCTCCACATTTCATACCATGCGCATGTCTTTATCTGTGTTCTTTGTATATGCTTTACAGTTAGCCAGTAAGTGTGTTTCTCTGAGTTCTGTAGCCCACTCAAGCAGACTCATCAAACCCAAAGGAAATGTATGGGGTAGCTGATCAGAAGCCACTTGGAACTAGGGTCAGCCTTGCGGACTGAGCCTTCATCCTGAGGGATCGCATACCACCTCCAGGTATACAGTGTCAGAACTGAATTAGAGGACACCCAGTGGTTTTTGCAGTGGCATTGCTTGCTGGTAGTGGGAAAGCCCCCAGCCCCCAAGCTGGTGTCAGGGGTGTTGAGTAATTATGTGGAACTGAGTGGAGATTAGGAGAATGCTTTGGTATTTCCTCTACATCCGAGAATATGGTAGGAGAAACTGAGCCTCTTTTTCCAGTATCCTCAGAGTAACCACTGGCAGTTCTTATGAAGTTAAACATATACTTCTGTAGTGATTGTAAAATGTGTCTGTAAATTCTCTGACCCTTCCTTCAAAAGGTTGAGCTAAATTTTTCGGTTGAGTGTCAACTAGACTTGGTGAGTAGCCGCTAACAAATGGAGTGTGGCAGAAGTGTTGTTATGCTGTTTGGGGGACTAGATCATAACAGATACTGCAACCTCTTCCCCGGATCGGTGGGCCTAGGAGAAGTCAGCTGCGTCTCATGAAAGTGTGCAGCCTGTGAAGGGTCTCACCTGAGGAACCCTAGCCTCTCATTGGCAGCCAGCTCCATACCTATGAGGAGTCTGGGAAGTGTGTGCTCCATCCTAGCTGGGCCTGATGAGGGCAGTGTAGGCACACATCTGTCATCCCACACTGCTGGCCCACAGAAACTGTGTGACATCACAAATGTGAACTACTATTTTAAGCTGCTGTATTTTGGGGTTGTTTATTATCTAGCAACAGATAACTTAGTAAACTACATAGCAAGCCCACACCTGGGAAAATGGAAATGTTTGTATAAAAATTCGATGTTTATATAATACTCTATATGTAAGTGCTTTCAAGCAACTTTATTCACAATCTTCCCTAAACTGGAAGTAATCCAGATGTCCTTCAACTGTCGACTAGATAAACAAACTCTGGTATATATATGCACACCACAACGTATAACTGAGCACATAAAAGAATAAAATGCTTGATATATGCAACCCATAGGGATAAAGCTGAGATGTTTCATGCTCAGAAGAGAGGATACATATTCCAGTATCCTGCTTATCTGTTTGGAAACAAGTAAAAACAGATGTTTTCCCTGTGTCTGGCAGTGACTGAAAGAACTGACTGCAAGGAAATTGAAGCCACTTTGGGATATTAGAATTGTCCTGTATTTTTATTGTGGTGATTACCTAACCAGTACATCAGAATTACACATGGAAAGGGAGGAGGGTGGATTTCTACATACCTTGTGTCTTTATGAACAGATCTGATCAAAAATGTCTACTTGAGGAAAATGCTAATAAGACTTTTGGAGTAGCAGCGTGATAGATTTGGGATAGTCTACTGTCTTCAGTAACTGCTTCAGAACTCAGCGCTACGAGTTCTTCACAGTGTGGCACCAGAGGAAACCTTTGTAGCTGTAATTCACTGAAATGGAAAAACTTGCTTGCTTCTTAGGTCTTATGAACTAACCCGGAAGGACCGACTGTACAAAAACATCATTCGAATGCAGCACACGCATGGATTCAAGGCTTTCCACATCCTCCCTCAGACCTTCCTCCTGCCAGCTGAGTACGCGGAGTTCTGTAGTAAGTGCTGACTGAGGGTGTCCTAGCGTCTGAGCCCGAGGCTGATTGAACTTTGACACTGCTGACCTTACAGCTAATTGGAACTTTCCAAACCTTTGACAAATTATGCTTAATTGGGAAGAGCAGTTATAGGCATAAATTTTAAATTATTTATATTTAGATGGTGCTCTTCTATGTTTAATTTTGGTAGGATGACAGTAATAATTTATGTAAGGACACATTGTTGTCATATAAGCACATCCTGTCTTGAGTATTTTTGCCCAGTTATCTCTGCATTGTTGAGAGTCAGTATGTGTGGAGGGCATTTTGTCCCTGTGAATGTGAACTACATGTTTTCTTTTTGGTGTCTTTTTTTCACTTCTCACTCTAATGTTCTTCCTGCCTGGACTTGTGGACTTAAATTCTTTGCAGAGCAAGTATCTTGTCTTTTTAATGTTTGTCCTTGTTTATTTGTCTTTTAGTTTCAGCTGGCCTAGAATTTGCTATATATGTAGACTGGGCTGGCCTCGAACTCACAGAATTCCATTTACCTGCTTCTGCCTCCCGAGTGCCAAGACTAAAGTTTGCCACCATGACCAGCATCATGTCTTCTGTTGTTAAGCATTTGGTGGTATCAGTCACACTTTTTTCTTCTGAGTTCATACTAATAAGAAATACACATAGGCATCTAATGGGGACCTGAATGTCAGCTGAATTGCTGGTAAGGTAACAGGAACATGTGGCCTGGATCTAGGTCTATAATGGGATTCTTATTTCTTTGTCCTCATTGAATGCACCTTCCCAGGCCTGGCTGAGAAGCTGGGTTGTTTCCAGCTCTTCCCCTCACACCAGAGCCTGGTACAGTAGGTGTGATGTAAGAAAGAGTCGAGAACACAGGGCAGATAGGCAGGTGTGAATGGCGACCATGGTCATAGGCTTATGGTGAATGACATGTAAGGGTTCCAGATACGAATCTCTCCTAATACTAATCCTATTCTCTATTGAAGTTTGAAGGAATCAAACTTGAATTTCTTAGTTCATTGTTGCTTCTTATTCCCCTGTGGTCCTCCAGCCCTGGGGGCAGTGGGTAGGGGGCAGGGGGTCGGAGGAGGGTTGGGCTCTTGATAAATGGTGGCACAGGGTGAGATTTCCACTGTCAGCTCCTGCCTAGCTTGTTGAAGTGGAGTTGCATCTTTAGCCCGGCATTCTGATTCTTAGGAGATCTACTTTAACAAAGAGAGCTTGAAAGACACATAGCCTCTTGACCAAGGCCACCACACTTAGACCTAGCACATGGAGACAATTGATGTTTCTTCAGCACCAGTGCAAATTACTCTCTTCTGTCACTTCCCAAAGACCACAGCGGGGACTTCTTGTCTTTGGAAGAACAGGGGTAGGAAAGATGTGCAGTGAAGAGGAATCCTCTTGCTGGATGACACACATTCTGAACTTCTGGTCCAGGGTTTCTAGCTTCTGTTTGACACTTAAAACCATGACTAAAAAGTCTAGCGTTGTCAGGCCAATCATGTTCCCAAGTTCACATGTTGGAGCAGAAAGCAGCCTTTCATCCTATCCATGTCCTCTTCAAAGAGACAATCCTTTTGTTTGTAGAATCTGTTTCAAATTCCCTTCGTTTCCTTTGGTGTCCCTCAAGTACATGCAACTCAGAAATTCTGTTTGCATGACACTTGTAATTCCTCACCCTGCCTGACTTAATTGACCATAGGCAGTAGGAGATTTTTGAGAAGAAAAGAGATGGAAACTCTAGCTAGAAAAGTACCCATGGAATAAAGAGACCGAGAGAAGAAAAGTGACAGTGGTTTTGAAAGGTTTTGCAGTGATTTGGTTAAGAAGTGTTGTTGACCTGAGCTACGCAGTGAGAATGGACAGGTGTGAGTAGGTAGAATGTAAGGACAAACAGGATTTATAACTAGATGTGAGGAGTATCAGGCAGAAGGTTCAAATGGGCCTCTGAAGACATGAGTTAGAGAAGTTATGAGGATCATTGAGACCTCAGGGAGGGGTGTAGGGGTGGTGAGGGTGGTTTCCCAGGCTGGCTTCAAACTTCTGGGCCCTGGCAGTCTGGGCTCAGCCTCCCTGGGAGTTGACATTATAGTTATGAACAGCTACTGTTCCTCCAGGACTTGTAAGTCTAAGCAAGAATATATCCAGGAATACAAGAGGAGCTATTACAGGAAAGAGAAGTGTTCAGTTTGAACATGATGTACATTTGAGGTGCTATGGGGAAAGCATGCAGTGATGTTTTGCAGACAGCTGTAGAAGCAACTCCAGAGGTTCCACAGGAAAGTGATGAGTAAGAGATGCAGAAAGATAGAGAAGCAGGCTCACAGAGAGCCAGGAGAGAGAGATGGGAGAAGAACATGGGAAGGATGTCTCAGAAGAGGCAATGGTTCAAGTAGAAGAGTAGACTCTAGAAAGGAGCTGGGCACATCTTCCCTAACTGGACGGAGGGAAGAAGGCTCAGTGCTGGCCAGGTAAGAGTTTGCATGGAGAAGAAAGCAGTATGCCAGGTTCATGTGACGAATTCTCAGCCTGCCTAGAAAGGAGGGTGGTATGTATGGTCTTATACTAAGAACAAGGGCAAAGTATGGTTCTGTGTTTCTTACAAGGGCAGAAAGGTCCTGACAGGGCCTTTGCTAGGATTGAGCAGGATGTAAAGCTTTTCAGAGGCACTGGGAAGATGAGCCAAGGTGATCTCAAGATGATTAACTTTTCATCCTAATAAGAACAAGTCTTCACTTTGTATGTGGAGAATGTGAGCCCAGGAGCCAGTCACTATAGCCAGAGATGTGAAAGCCTGAGGGTCGTCGGAATTGTTTGGAGTCATCAGTGAGCCAGGCTGATGACACAGCACAGACTCTTCTAGGTGCCTGGTGCCCCATTTCCAGTTAATGTAGAACTGACGGTGTGTGACCCTGGAGAACCAGTCTAAGGATCTGTTGTCCACTCCAGCCATTTCCCTCAGACAACTTTAAGGCAGGAAGAAGGAAATGCAAGGAAAATGAGGGTGACAGAAATATAGAAAATATAGAGCTTCCTCCTGGAACTGTGTTCGGTGACATTTCTATTTATAATGGAGGCTGAGAAGTAGTTCTGAGATATGAACACAATTGTGTTATCATGCTGTTTATTGCAAACACTCAGATTTCAATGGAGAAAGTAAATTTCTAGGATCGTAATTTTATAAGAGATCTTAGCAAATGAGATGAAATCCCTCATTTTGAAGGTAAGACTAAGGAGCTTCAGAACATTGTCCAGTAGCATCATCATACCTGAAAAACTGAAAATGCTCCCACTCCTGGTTTAGTGTTCTTTCTAGTGTACTGAACGTGTCTTTGGAACCGGAAGGTGATGGAAAGGGTTGTCAAAGTTGTCTATAATGTCTTCATCCAAGCAGACTGCTCTGACCTCTGCCCTGCTTTTGCCTTTGATTTTTCTTGCTTCTTGCTCATTTTTTAAAACACATGCAAAAGAATTAGATCTTCGTTCTAAAGTATCACAAATCAGTGTAAACATGCTAGCACAGAAGGTGAGTCCTGAAACTAGAACTCACAGAACATGCCAGTTATGAAGCACCAGACGCACGGTTCCCCTTTTTTTAATAAAAAAAAGTTTTCCTTGTCATGTTGGGGATTGAGCACAGGATCCTGTGCATGCTGTGGAAGTGTGCGACCACTGAGCTACTTCCTGAGCCCAGAACATTAGCTTCCCAGAAAAGATAGAACAGCATGCTAGTGGCAAATGCATGTGGCCACACTTACCCTTTTCTGAAAATGAATTTTCAACGTCTGGTGCTGCTGTGGAGAGTGCTGTCTCCAGGCAGCTTTGTTCATCTGAGGCTTTTATAGCACCCAGCACTTCATAACTCTGTGTCTGTAAGAGCTTGTTTAATGTCTGTGCTTGCTGGCCTAATCTGTGTGAGGGAGAAGAGTGTTTTACTACTGTATATCCCACTCGAGGAAACTACTTGACAGATTAAATACATGAAGTTTTGGATGGATGGATGGATGGATGGATGGATGGATGAATGGATGGATGGATGGATGGATGGATCTTAGAAAATTTAATTTCTTTGTTTTTATAAATAATAGCTTATTAGCCTCTCTTCTTTTGGTGTGACAAAAGTAACTCCAGGGAGAAAGGTAATTTTGTCTTGCAGTTCCAGATGATACAGTTCACTGTGGTGGGGAACTGGTAGGGGAGGAAGGCACTGTGGTGGGAGCAGGAAACTGGCTGGTCACATTGCATCTCCATTCAGGAAATAAAGAGTGAACAGGAAGTGGATCTGGGCTGTGAAACCTCAAGGCCCACCCCCAGTGACCTGCTTCCTTCAATGAGGTGCCACTTCAGTAAGGTTTCCACAACTTTTCCAAATAGCACCACCAGCTGGGGACCAAGTGTTTGAATGGAGCCTATGTGGGACATGTCATATTCAAAGCACAGCATGCTCAATCTGATTGCTTCCTCAAGAATCTGAGGGCGACTATAAAAGAATGGCGTATTTTGTGTTTAGTGGCCTTAATTTTATTTAGATTTAATTTTTTGTCATATAAACTTTTCTTCTATAGCACTATTGTGATGTGATGTAAATTACATTTTTTGAAAGAGTAATATATTTCCATGGTGTAAAACTAAATAAAACAATAATCAGGGGAGAAGCCTCTTTTTCTTTTTTTTTTTTTTTAAAAAAACAAAACAAAATGACAACTTTATTTTTATGTGCATTGGTGTTTTTTTCTGTAAGGATGTCAGGTCCCACACAGATGAGAGCTGTCATGTGGGATCTGGGAATTGAACCCAGCCTTCTGGAAGAGCTATCGGTACTCTTAACCACTGAGCCATCTTTCTGGCTGCAAGAAGACTCTTTTTATTCATGGGTTCTCAGTTCTCTCTGTGGGGCTCACCAGTGCTTGCTCCTAGGTTTTTGCTTGTCCTTCTGGAGATGCTCTTGGAAGTCACTGTCAAACAGCTTGCATGTGTGTGGGTACTGAGGAGAGCATGCAGTTGCCTTGTGCTTTCTTCTTTCACGTAAATCGTTCTACACTAGTTAGTTAACAATATTCTCGTTGTGTATGCTCTTTGAAGGTTCTCTTGTGCAGATCAGGTTCCTGCAAGTGTGGCCTTTGAGATATTCCACCCTTTGCCTATTTGCAGCCATCCCTGTAAGCAAAGGATGCTTTTTATATTTTCAACTGGTTGGATGACCATAACTTGTTGGCATATGGAAATGGCATGAAATTCAGTGTATAAATGAGGTTTTATGGGAACACAGTCACTATCCTTTGTTTGCATATTATCTCTACAACTCTACAGTAGTAGAGTTGAACTCTTAACAACAGAACTTCCACTTCCTGTAAAACCAAAATTGCTTATGGTCCAGCTTTTCGTAATTAGTTTGAAGCCTGAAGTCCCTCATGTAGATATGATAGAGTAGATTTAACTAATCTCTTGCTCTTATAGCACAGCGTGGGATAACTTCATATATATACAATGTGGGATTTTTAAAGATTTATTTTTAAATTTGTGTGTGTGAGTGTGTGAAGTATAAGTGTATGCAGATATCTGAGGAGGTCGGAAGAGTCCCTGGAGTTGGAGTTACAAGAGGTTGTGAGCTACCCAACATGAGTGCTGGGAAGCAGGTGGATTCTCTGGAGGACAGCAAGTGTTCCTAGCTGTTGAGCCGTGTTTCCATCCCCATACATGTTCCACATGCATGTGAGCAGAGCTAGAGGACACACTTCTAAACCTACTTAGTATCTAGGCCTTCAGATTCGGCACGGTGCTTTTTCTTCTGCTGCTAAGTCTGTTACATTGCATTCAGAGAAAAGGCAAGAGAAGATGGGGAAAGGTGGATAAAGGTACCTAGGTCCCTCCCCTGGTCCCCTAGAGATAAAGTGGTTTGTGGTACTGACAAAGTCAAGTTCCTGTTTGGGGGATAAAAAAGACTTTGAGTCCTGCCAAGGGGAGAGGGAAGAGGAGGCTGGTGAGTGGTCTTGGAAGATAGGCTATCCTGGGACTGTTGCTGGTGCCAGGCATATGGCTGCTGGATTCCTGAGGTCTACCTGGGTGGGACCCTGCTCATGGTCGGGGGACATTTGTGTCTCACGTGGGAAGAACAGAGGTGGGGTTAACACACACAGGTGGCAGCACTTGACCTTTTAATAAATCAAACCAGAGACCATAAACTTGAGGGAACTTTATTGGGTTTATGCTTTTGTGTTCTGGATAAAATGATGTTATCCTGATGCAGAACAGCTGGGCGTTTGAGTGGACCCAGAGACACTTTCACTCTCTTGGTTTTATCTCTTCACACACCACACTCCCCTTCAGAGAAGAAAAATAGCAAGAAACCAGTACCTTAGTTTTCAGCTTTTACTTTCCCCTCTTCCTTGGAAACAGTGGGCATGGGGGTTCATCGGAAAAGGAAGGCATGAGATAGAGTAGAGACTACCTCTAGTTCTTTCTCTCTTTCCTGGGGTATCCTCAGCAGCACCCCATGAGGCTCCCACCCCACACCCCATCCCAAGTGGAAGTCAAGCCCTCAGCCTCTTCCCAGACCATGCAGGAGTCCCGGGGGAGTCTCATCTGCTTGTTCTTCTCTCTGTCTCTGTCTCTGTCTCTCTGTCTCTCTCTCTGTCTCTGTGTCTCTGTCTCTCTCTCTTTCCTTTTTTTTTTTTTTTGAGACAGGGTTTCTCAGTTAAGACCTAGCTGTCCTAGCACTCGCTCTTGTAGATCAGGCTGGCCTTGAACTCACAGAGATCCGCCTGCCTCTGCCTCCCGAGTGCTGGAACTAAAGGCGATTGGTTGCTTTTTCTTATGACCCAAAGATACTTACAAACAGAATCAAATCTGGTGCACATGCGGACCTCCTTGTACTCATAAGTCATGATGCTTTCTTGCCCTAACCCTCTGCCTAGTTTATGAGGTCTGAAGAATTATTCAAAGGAAGTAACTGTATTTGGAGATACAGTAAAAAGCTCAATTGTCTCTATCTACTGGCAGTCCTTCAGTTAACAAAAATGAGATTTTCCTGAAGGTCATTTTTTGGTAACAGACTAACATTCAGATTTGACCTTATTTTGTTTCCACCCTTATGTAAGAAAGAGGAAATAGTAGGAGATATAATTATGTGAGTCATTTGCTGTCATCTTCCCCTTCCCTCTTCTTTTGCTTCTTCCGCCACATTTCCTTTTTTTTTTTTTTTCTTCCCTTTTTTTGGCTTTTTGAGACAGGGTTTCTCTGTATTGTTTTGGAGGCTGTCCTCGAACTCACCCTGTAGACCAAGCTGACCTCGAACTCACAGAGTGCTGGGTTTAAAGACGTATGTCACCAACCCCTGGCTCCATTTTCCTTTTAAAGGCTACTGTGATAAACATCGGTGATGATCCCCCCCCCCCAACTGGAGATTTGGAAGGTTCTTTGGGTACCTAAGAGATTACTTACTGTTTCAGTTTAAGATAATAAACTCATGCTTCTTCTTCTCTTTGTTTTTTTCTTCCCTTTTTATCTCCCAATATTTCGAGCAGATTCGTACTCAAAGGACCGGGGACCTTGGATAGTAAAACCAGTGGCCTCTTCTAGGGGGCGGGGCGTCTACTTGATCAACAATGTAAGTATGCGGAGAATCACAGACCTGGCACTTACTGGAGCACTGAGTTCAGAAGTGAGTGTGTGTTGTTCACTCTGCTGGGAGCCTCCTCCCTTTCTGGAACACACTTAGTCCATAGCCAAAACCCACTTGCTAGATGGGTTTTGGGGGTAAGGCAGCCTTTTGTATTAGCATGCAAGAGGTGTCTTCTGCTTCAGCATGCTGTCTGTCAGCTCCTCAGCTCTGAGCTGTCACTTACCACACTTTAAGTAGCTTCTTTCTCCTCTTCCTTCCTCCTGCTCCTCTCTTTCACCTCCTCTCCTTCAGAAGCTGCCAGTGCCTTGATTCTTGGCAAATTCCTTATTAAAAGTTCTAAAAATTGATACAGGATGGGAGCATGCCTAGAGGTTAGAGGCATTTTCCAGAATGCAGGAGGCTCTGGGTTCAATCCTCAGTGCCACAACAATAATAATGAATACTAATCAAATACAACAACAACAACAATAAAATGCATATGCAGAGTAAGTAAATAAAGTGCAAATCCAGTCTCACTTGCTGGACTTCCTATAACAAGTTGATTGTGTATGTCTTTTTTCTCAGATTCTTTCTGTATCTGGTATTTCCCCATTTTACAGTTACTACACTCATATCACTCCTGCCTGCCCTTCCATAGTCCATCTCTTAAGTTTAATTAGTTTTGCTTTTAGATCTTAAAGGGTTGTATAACGTTTATAATTATTTTTAATAACTGACATAGTTTCTCCTCCCTATAAGTTTATTAAAAACTTAAGCTTAGTAGAAATAGACTACAGCATTAGGATTGTGAAATTAGTAAGGATTTATACCCAAACATTTCTTTCTTCTCGACATTTGTTGGGCCTGTACTTGGGGAAAATGTATTCTCTTTTTTGTCTTCTTTTTTCTATTTTTCTTCTTTTTTCATGTGACTATTTGTGTGGTGTGTGCATATTGGTATGGTTTTTTGCATGTATGTGTGTGGGTGTGCATGCATGTGTGAGTCCCTGTGTGCTTATGTGGCTGTGTTCCTGTAGAGGCCCAAGGTTGGTTTCTGGCATCTTCTCTGATTGCTCTCCCACCTTATTCCCTGAGGCAGGGTCTGGGATTCCCTGTTCCGCTTTCCAAGACGGGACTTCTTTCCCTGGCACTGCTGCACTCACTGGGCGTGTCCTCCGGTTCTGAGAACCAGAGCTCCTGCCCCCTTCCTTGCACAGCAAGCCATTTATCCACCAAGTCGTCTCCTAGGCCTCTGTCTCCATCTCTTGTTGCCTTTTTGATCCCCTGCTGTGCATGCTACTGCTTGGGGTGTTAGAGAACTCCCATGGCCTCACTAGACCCACGCTGTGGGAATGAATCTGACTGGTTCTCTGGCCCACCCGACTGTTGCTGTCTAACTGCCGGCCTACACCTTTGCAGGGGCCACCTTGGGAATCTTCATTACCTGGTGTTTGTGGCTGGGGCTCTCTCTGCTCTGCTCTGTTTTTATTTTTTCCCCCTCGTGATCTTATCTGCTCCATGTCTTTGAAGATTTACTTAGACTTTTGATCTATTCTGGCTCCTTTCACTTTTTTTTCCTAGCCTTTTGTTATTATTTCATTCTTTTGAAAATATCCTTTCTGTCTTTCCAGTGAGCTCTTGAAGGGAGGTTGGGGTAAATACATCGTGTGTGTGTGTGTGTGTGTGTGTGTGTGTGTGTGTGTGTGTGTGTGTGGTCAGTACTCCATCTTAAATTCCCCAGTTATTTTTTCACATTGAGCTATTTTCTATGTGTGCAGAAATGAACTTTCTGAAGTCTTTCATTTTGGAAAGTCCTCAGGATCAGTCTGGATCCAAAACTGTACAGTAAACAGTTATGGCCAGACCTTTCTCACTGGAGAAATGATAGACTTGAATTCAGGCAGAGCTGCTACTATAGCATCAGGCCCCAGCCACAGGTCCTGTTACCTGGAGCCCCTCAGCCCTGGGTCTTGTGTGACATAAAACATGCTGGTATGCTTTGGCTCTTTCTTGTCTCCATGACCTTGGCATAAGACTCCTATCTGACAGTCCTGCCTTCAGCCCCTCGCCAGGAGTGCAGTGTTGTTTGAATTGCAAGGACGGTGCTATTTGGGTTTGGGTTTTAGCTGCCAAATGGAATTGCTATTGAGAGTCAGCTATGGTTCAAGTTTGCTTTTTATTTTCTTAGACACGAGTCAAAGAGAATAGGATCTAGTCCCAGCTCATCTGGGGCTTTTTTCTTTTGGAATGATCTTTTGCCCTAGTGATTTGTTCTTTTAAAGCTAACATCATAAAGAATAGAAAAGCTACACTTTCCTTAACAGAGCTGGGAACCTCTTGAGGCTCAGGCTCATAAAGGGAATGACTCGTCTTTAGGGAATGCAAGTTTGGCAGCCTATGTAAGAGTCGCTTTCTCCCTCCCACCTCTCCGTGGACTCAGTCCCTTGAGACCCCCTGCGTAGATCAAAGTACTTGGCTAGACCTTTGCCAGCTGCCCCCCCCCCAAAAAAAAACTGGTGAAGCTTTGGAATGAAATGGATTGTTTTAGGTATTTAGTGGAGGTGCCAGACAGAAGCCTGGACAGATGCCAGCCTGCACAGGGGAGCTGGTAACATGTGGATCTAATGGGAACATATTCCCATTTCACCCCGAAACTGGAATTTTATCGCCTTTTACCCAGACCTACAAACTACACTGTTAATCTTCTTCTCTCCTTAACCACCCCTTCTTTTCCATACCTGGACCCTTTCCCTGGAATATGTGACCCATTAGCCAACTGGATGAAGTAACTCTTTCCAAGGCTGCTGCCTGCTTTTCTTTCAGAGTTGAGGGGGAGGGAGAGAGAGCACTGAGGCAAAGAGTCTGTGTAGAACTTAGAGAAGTGGCGGAGGGACTGTGGCAAGGAGCTAGAGATAGATGTTAGGGTCAAATGAAAATGCCCTTCCCTATCTTCCCACTAGCATGAGGAGACCTATCAGTAAAACTTCCCTGTCATTGTCATAACCTATTGGAAATAAAATAAACCATTTTAAAATATAAATATAAAAGCAACCATTTTTACCATAAGTAGAGGAGAAAAAAGAAAAGAGAAAGTGTGGTTTTGTGTAACGCTGACGAGAGCATTGTGAGCTCCTACAGAGGGAAACATCTTAGTGGCTTGACTCTTAATGGTGTGCTCTCATCAGCGGCATAGAGAAACAGCTGTTTATCCCAGCTTCTTCAGTGACCCAAACAAACACCATGCTTCCCCAGCTCAGGATGTTGGAGTTGAGGTGGGGGGGAGAGCTGGTGTTTTCTGACTAAGGTATGAATTTCACCACTGAGTTATCCTTGAGTCTTCTGTTATCTGTGGTCCTATTAACAGACACCCTGAGGTTGGGAAGTACCAAAAGACTTAGGTCCACCCCTCATCTCTGCCCTCCTTGTGCACATAATCCTGTATGTTGTTTTTATTTATTTGCATGTGTTTATCTTATGTGCTCTGTATTTCTTATTGTTTAACAATTATTTAGGAAGTGCTGGTTGTGTGGCAGGTACTATTATTCCTTAAAACCCTTGGAGAGATTCTAATTATTTTCTATTTTCTAATTCTTCTGTGTCTTCATTGTAGTTGAGTATATTGCTCTGGCATGTGGCATGTGGAGGTAAATGCTGTCGAGCTATGGAATTTAGTATTCAGAACTACACAGATACTGTTGAGTTTGCAGTGGTAGTTATAGTAACTGATATTTCTTTCTTGAGAGCTATTTTGAGAGGATGTCACTATGTAGCCCAGACTGACCTAGAACTCACTATGTACTCAGACTGGTCTAGAACTCAGAGAGATTCAAGTACCTCTGCCTTTTGAGGGCTGGGACTAAAGGTATGCACCACCATTGCCAGCACCAACTAGCATTTCTTGAGCATTTACCTAGCACCCTCTATTTGCCTTCCAAATAGAATTTCCTAATAAGATTACTCTTTGTAAGAACCTCATGTGACAGTCACTGTTTTCTTAGTAAGTGGTAGTCAGTGTTGTAGCTTACGTCCCGCTGGTTCCACAGATCCTCTTGACCACCACCATGCTTTTGTAGTCTGTAGTAGTTTTAACAAGTACCACAAGCTTGCATCTTAAGACCAGATAGGAAAATAGGGGTATTTCCAATTTCCACAACAATTCTGATTCCTGGGTTAGCCTGTCTATTTATTTATTTTTTTTTTACTTTGGAAGGAAATTCTACCTTGAAATGGAAATACTTTTCAATTAGTTAACTTAGGATTAGTGGATAAGAAATACACTTAAGGTTGTCAAAAACTTTTATTACTTGGGCTTTAATGTACAGTACTAGGCAGAGGAGCCATTTTCAAATAGCCCTTCAGTCTGTGAGCTTTCCGTTTCCGGGAAGACAACCGAGCAAGTACTAAAGAATCTCAACAGAAGAGGTGATGTCATGCATAGTTCAGTGACAAACTAAACAGAGGAAGTAGGCATGGGCACTAGATATGTCACGGAGTGGAGAGTGGAGAGCCTCCACCAGTGTATTCCCTGTTACAGAGACAGGCAGGTGCCAGTCATGTACCAGTTGTAGTCCATAGGCGTTTCTCAGATGTTGTCTGCCGTTGTGGCTCAGTTATAACTGGTAGGTGCTGCGTGGTGTGATTGGTTAGCCTCATGCCCGGAACACAGCCTGCAGCTTTATTGCTTTTCTATTGATGACGCGTTCTCACTCACCAACTCGAAAATGGAGATGGTACTTGTGATAGACTGATCAAGACGTCGTGTAAGGGCATCAGGAAGTGGGATGGGTAATAGAGTTCATTTGGGATTGTGTTCATTTGATACACAGAGATGGGTTGTAAAAGCTGCGGTCTGCTTTGAGATAAAAGCAGGAGTAGTTGGGCTAGGAATTGCCTTGTTACAGACATTTAGATTTGGGGAGTTATTTTGTGTCCGAATTTGGGGAGCACAATGAACAGTACTTGAAAGTGAATCTTCCACAACGCTGCCCAGTGCCTGTGCTGCACTAATGCGTGTAGCCGTGTGACAGAGCAGGTCCTGCCGCTGATTGCCCTTCATCTGTAGGATGTGTGTGGTGGTATACCTGCCCTGGAGTTGGGTGGGGCTGAAATACTACTCAGGACATGCTAAGAAGTGCTCTTGGCACATGGTAAATGCTCAGTACCTCTGTTAAATTATACTTACTTCTGCAAATGTTGCTCGTTATTCCCAAGCAGCTACTATAGTTAATCTCATAATTGCTATTGTTGCCATTTACAGTTTGGAGCACCTTGCCCATCTGCACTGACTTGCAGTTGATCTTTCTGTCTTAATCTAGCACTACACGCAATTGTTCTGTTTGGGATGTATCTTACTGCTTCCTCCATGTGGAGTCTGCAATAGCTTCCTGCTTCCCACCATATGAAATCTCAACTCCCCTTGCCAGCTCAAATCCCTGTGCCAAAAGGCGCCCTCCCTTCCATTCTCCCCACCCCTTCCAGCCACTTCCCAGTTACAGCTTTTAGCCCCAGGCCTATGAATCTGCTGGATTCGCAAGTGACAGTGGCCTCCTTTTCTACCTTGCACATGCCCTAGACTTTCACTGCTCACTCCTGTGTCTGCTCTTCTGCTGGCCAGAGTTGGTCTTCCTGTCACAGCCCTGCAGACTGGCCCTTTGGCAGTTTGACATCTTGTATTTGTGAAGCTGCTTCTTTGTGTCCCTTTAGAGTCTCCATCTTGCTATTCTAACCTGAACCGTAAGCCCTTTAGGGGAAAGGAGCGGCTGACTTTGAAGTTCTGTGAGGGGACAGTTGTTTCTGTTTTCTTCATTACTGAGTACCCAGTCTTTACACATAGGTGGCAGTACCCACAGTTTCTTACATAAGAAAATTTTCCCTATTGGCGAGATCTTTAAACAATGTAATTCGATCTTTGCACACAGTTGCTTAGCAAGTGACTTAAGTGAATCAAGCATTCACTGCATCTCACTGGGGATGCCATGCTCTGTGACGTCCAGAACAATTTAATGAGAGGTGCACTGGGGACAGTGTAGTGTTTTAAAACTTCCATTTGTCTTTATGTTCTAAAAGAAGCAACTTTTAATTTTTAAGTAGATCTTATATTCTTGTCAAATAACTATTTTATACCATGCACATGAATCTTTAAAGCTACTTAGCTGCATTTGTTATGAGAGGTGCTGTGTAAATGGGTACCCACGGTGGTATGTCACGGGGCCAACTGAATAGTATTGGTTTTTCCATAGTGTCATTTCTTAAAAGGTTAAGCAATTTGCCCCTTCACTATACATTTTAGGATTTCTGTTTTTTCATTCCTTTCTGTTTACTCAACAGCCAAACCAGATTTCCCTGGAAGAGAACATCTTGGTCTCCCGTTACATTAACAACCCCCTGCTCATAGATGGTGAGTTGTGATTGATTCTTGACTAGATTGGGCTGGCTCTTGCTCAACTTTGTAACCTCTTCATAGTCTTCTCTAGGAAATCTGTTAAAGCTATTCTGACATTTTTGGTACACATTGTTCCAGAGATGAGGATGGTTCCTTACCATCCTTTTGAAACTGAAATTAGGTGATACAGGAGAGGTACCTCTCACGTGTGAACACTTACATACACATGCATGCACGTGCGCATGTGGTGTCCATGGAGGGCAAGCCACACATGGCAAAGAATTGTTTTTCCACAGAGCCATATAAACAAGTAACAATAGCCAGTTGTAGTGAATAATCTGAAGTAAACTCACTCCTATCTGGGAGTTGCAAGAAAGCATAATCTAAGAACATTTCCATGTTTTTGAAGAAACAGAGGTCACAAGACTCTTGTCTCGGTTTCTGGGAGTTTTCTCACAAGCACTCAGAAATCTCCTTATAGTATTTCATTCTTGGACTATGTTCTCACATTGTACTGTGTGTATTGAGCAACTATCCTGCATGTCACAGCGTGAGCAGTTCTCTAGCCTCGAAATACAAGCTGTGTATATTGTATGCTTTATGTGAAGAGGTTGCCATCCTTCCGGAGCCCTTGACCGTGTGCCCTGTTCATCGCAACAGAAAACAGACAAACTCCCGTTTTCTTGTGACTCCCAACTGTCTTTCTTCCTAGATTTCAAGTTTGACGTGCGCCTCTATGTGCTCGTGACTTCCTATGATCCCCTTGTCATCTATCTCTATGAGGAAGGATTGGCTAGGTAAGAGACTGTCTTAGGTGGAGGGATTGACTGGGTATAGTAGAGTGGAGCCACTGAAAAGGTTTCGAAGACCAAGCTGCTGCTTTCTGTTAGGTTCAACTCAGGCAAATAGAGTGTACCCAGGCGGGCTTCAAAAGAAGGAAGCAGTCTTGGTACTCTACAGCTTTGCTTATAGGGCTACACAGAATGTGGGAGCACACACCTGTCTTCATGTGTAGAGGACAGGGTAATTTCATTCTGTGAGGGTTGTTCTGAGGGCCCTAGGGTATTAAAATTTGTAACGCTTTTCAGAGTAGATTTCGAAGGGAAAAAAATAAAAGTCACATTTAATTTACTTGTCATACACCAGGTCCTTATGTTAATCCCCCAACAGCAATACTGCCACTGCTGTTTTGCAGCAGAAGAAACAGCTTTGCAGGGGGCAGCAGTGACTTTCTGAGCTCCCCTGATGGGGATTGGAGCTCACTGAATAGTCATGCTTTCTCATATTTATGGGATAGTCACGACTTTCTCCCCTTAATGTACAAGTTATATACTTTGCAGTGGTTGGGAATACAGGTTTTTTGGCTTGCTTAATAGGTTTTAAGGTAGTGCCTGTCAACAGAGTTAAGTTATAAATTTATAGTAATTTGGTGTGTTGTCTCCCAAACCCACAAAAACTACTTACAGGGAACAATTTCTGTAAGTCCTTTAAGCTATTTAAAAAAGCATGTAACTTTACTGTGTGTTGCTTTCTCTTACTTTTTTTTGTAGTCGTTAGTTCTTCTGTGGCATGGCCTTGATGGGATAGTGGGTAGCAGTCTGCATCTGTGGGCAGACATAATAAACTGCACAGTCAGTCTGCATGTTTCTGGTGTTAGAAAATTCGTTTTGAAAATAGAGACTACACTAAGAAAATAAGGATAACTAATTGTGTTTATGAAAAAACAGGATGAATCCCTGTCCTCCCAGAACTCTCCAGTACCTGTCTATGGCTTTAACAGACTTGATTGTTCTGTGAAACTGAGTTTTCTGTTTCCAATTTGTCTTCCTGACTGAGACATGTCTTCCCTTCACCTCTAGGTGGCAATGACAGCTTTTGTAAGTTCTGTCATATTTTTAACTAAGATTTATGAGTTGGAGCCTTAGGAGCACTGGAGGCTACTGATATTCCATCGTCCTGCCCTTTTGTCCCTTGAAAACTGAGAAGGAGAAAAATAAAATGTTTCCCAGTTGAATAAAGGCCTGGACCAGACATTGCACGTGAACTATGAGCTGTAATTGGGTTGTCATAAGGAAGACATTTTCTATAGCATTTATGGGTATGAGCTCCTGTACTTTGAAGTATACATAGAAAGAACAATATAAATATCAAAGCCTAGTTTCCATATCGTTTAGAACAAAGAGAAGGTAAAATACTCGTGCTTCTTGTGAGGATAGGGTGTGGTGGAGTGTGGTTTCATATCTGAGCCTTCCCTCTCTTGTGCAGTGAGCCTCTCCTTTATCTTTCCTGCATCTGTCCTCACCCCAGCTCCTATCCTTGGTCCTGCTTAGTCTTCTGGGAGAGAGAAGGCATTTATGCACACTGTTTATCAAGGGTGTCATACCAATATATTTTGTATCATATCCTGACGATGATGTTTCACCCACAGTATTTGTAGCCCTCACCATGAGTAAAACTTTACATAGTTTTTGGTTCTTTATGGTTCTGAGAATAAAATGAGGGCAATACTAGCATTTGTTACAGTTTGCTGCACATGCGTAAATAACTCTGGTTAGATGTCAGAGCTACTGAATTAGTGACAGTTGCTGTTTCCAGCAGGAACTGGCATGTAATTAATGTGCATAATACACACATTTATATGGCCAGTGGACACTTTTCCTCACTGTCAGCAAAATAAATAGCTTTTTAAATATTCATACCATTGAATCAAAAAAGGAAAAGAAAAAAATTCAGATCTTTGGGTTTACCTGAAACCTAGGTGGATGTGAAATCCTTATCACAGTAGGCATATCCGTGCATTATCTCGAGCTGTTTGCCCAGACATATGAGACACCGTTGTGTGCAGGTTCTGCAGTGTGCCTGTGTAGTCACTGTTTATCTTGGCATGCACTTGCCTTACAGTCCTCAGAGTGCGTTCAGCTGTGTCATTATGTTCAGCATCTGTCTACAGCTCCTCCGCACCTGCAGCTCCTGCTAATCTTGGGTCACATGTGTTTTGTGTAGACATAACTGAAGGTAATCAGTTTGGGATGAGATCACCAGGCTGCTTTACTTGGAGACGAGAAGGAAAACCATAATCATTCCTAAAGAGACAGACCTGGAGGCAAAAATAATTAGTTTCCTTCTTTAGGCTTTTATACCCTGTCATTTTTGTTGGGAGTTTCAAATTAATGCTAGGAGACTGAAAGTTCACTTTGTAGAGTTCATTGCATTGTGATTTTTGTGTAAATTCCCTTCTCTTTGAAACCTTTTCATTTGTCTTTGTTTTAGTCACACAAAAAGCAGACTGCTCACTGTTTATTTTGTGTGTAGGAGTGTTTGCCTGCATATATATAAGTTCAGTGCATGCAGAGGTAGAGGAGGGCATTGGGTTCTCTTGAACTTGGAGATGGTTTGAGCTGTCATGTGGGTGCTGGGAACTGAACCCAGATCCTTTGCAAATGCAACAGGTGCTGTTTACCACTGAGCCATCTTTCCAGCTCCTTCTCACTGTTTCTTTTATGTAGGTAAAGTCTTGAAGAGATATGAAAATGAAATTGCCTATTTTGCATTGAGTCAGCTGTCTCGTGATCCTGGTGGTCATGCTTCTAATCTGTGTGCTGTAGGATTCCCCTTGCTGCAGGTTCCTGCTGTAGGATACTCTTGCTGCAGGCTCCTACTCTAGGATCCCCACGCGGCAGGCTCCTGCTGTGGGTTCCCTGTTCAGGCTCCTGCTGTAGGATCCTTGTGTAAGATGCTGTTTTGGACTAGTAAAAAGGAGACATTGTGTTTCTAGAGAGAGGGATGTTGTTCTCACCAAAATGGTGGAGATACACTTTTATATTAGAAGTAGAATCTAAAAAGGCTTTGTTCTGGATTTACAACTCTAGAAGGATCCAATCTGGGATATAAATGATTTAAGACAGTCCTTTTTGAGACAAAGCTAGTAGCCAAATTTGCACTGAAACAGGATTTTTTTCTTTAAATAAAATGACGTTGAGTTGAAAACCATATGTGTTGTGAGTGACTCAAAGATAGCAGAGCTCATGAAAGTGTCCATGGCAGCTCTGCGGTGGCACGGGTCATGGAGAAGAGCGAGGACTGCAAAGGCCTCTTGCAATGCTGCCCTGCTGCAGCTTTGCTGTCCCCCTCCCCTGCCACTGCCCAGTGGAAATGCAGAAAAGACCCCAGGTCACTTCTGATGCCTTTCTTCCCTCCCCCACCCCCAGGCCCTTCAGTAGCTTTGCTTGCTAATTAACACTGGCTCCAGGGGGGGGGGGGGATATTTACCTTTTCTGTGCTGAATTCCTGTGGTTTTGAAAGAATTCAGGTACTTGGCGATTGCCAAGGAATTCAGATTACCTCACAGGCTGCACACTGTCCAGAATCTGCCACAGCAGCAAATTGGGGGAAGAGACACCCGCAACGGGGAGAAGCCTTTCCTAGCCTCACTGTCACTCTCCCTGGCAGGCCCTTGCTGTTTGTGAAGTTTGAGTCATTTCTGGCTCTGAGGACAGGATCAGGCTGGTAATCCCCTCCCAGACTCTCTGCAGGGCGCTGCCCAGTCACTGCAGCCTTTTGGCAGCTTCCCTGCTGCAGCTGGTCGACAGTAGATCAGAGCACTCTTGGGCCTCTTGTTCTCTTCCATAAGATTTTTCTAGGTCAGGCTAGGATGAAACCAGTGGCTTCTGGCAAGGGTGCCTGAGGTGAAGTTTCATTGCCCAGGCCTCTCTGCTCAGGACAGCTATATCTGCTAAAGATAACTCCTGTGCCACTATTACAATCTCCTTTCTTTGTGCTTTTGTTCTGAATGTAGAAAATGTATCTACCAAATTGAGTATTTAACTCTTCTACATCTGGGCTCCATGACTGTGACCATAAGAATATATGCTGTCAGGTTCTTAGAGCCATATACAGTTTTTACAGGGGAGGAGCATATGTAAGGTCTCACTGAGGGTTTTTTTTTGTTTGTTTGTTTGCTTGTTTTGTTTTGTGTGTATGTTGTGCTGGCTTCCATACTGGTAAAGGTTTTGAAACAAACAACTTAGGTACACTTTCTAGTGATGTTTATAAGTACCCACCACAGTTACCATTGAGTTATGTTCCAACATAGCCATAATCAGTTTGTTGCCATTTACAAATCTTGATAGACCCTCCCTCCCAATTCTTCAATACCCCACCCCCATCAGTTAAAGAATTAAAAGACAGGAAAAACAAGAAAACGCCTCATATACCAGTACAACAAGTAGCAGCAGGGGAAATGTCAGATACAACTCCCAGAGTCAGCCTGTGAAGAAAGGCCTTTATTAGGGGCGAGGCAACACATACAGCAAGACACATGCCCAGAAAGACCCTGCAGAGCCCAACAGAGATTTTTAAGCCAAAACCTGGTCTTTCCTCAGCGGCTGGGGGCGTTTAGGGTCTTTGGGGTTGTTCCTCCCTGAATTTGGGGTTGGTCAGTTTGAACAAAAATAGGGAGGCTGATAGGCCCACAATTTGGTGTAAATATGTCCTGATCTTGCCTTGAACTCCAGGATCTTGAACTGAAACTCGTCCACAGCCTACTGGGTTCTAGTGGCAGAGGGAAAGGCTTCAGGAAGAAGCTAGAAGTTTGCTATCTTTGTTTCCTAGTCGTGGCCTGTCTTCCTGTCTGTCTACCTGTCAAGTGTATCTAACTCTAGTCCCTCAAGTTGAAAATAGCATCAATTAGAAATGTATTTTTAAAGATTATATTGTTTTTATCTTATGTGCAAGTGCACTACATATGTGCAGTGCTGAAGGAGGCCAGAAGAAAGATTCTGGGGTTAGACGTGGTTGTGAGCTGCCATGTGGGCCCTGAGAATTGAACCCAGGTTATCTAGAAGAGCAGCCAGTGCTGCTAATCACACCTAAGCTACCAGACACATTAACTTAGCAATATGGTTTACCGTAGCATATCAGTTGTTGCCCTCTTGATGGTGTGGTGACTCGCTACAGCTTGCTGTACTGCTTAGGGTCACAAGATAGTACCAGTGCATATTACTAGTATGGGAAACCATCAACATTCAGAAGTCAGAGTGTGATTTCTTCAGAATGCAGATTATTCTTATACCATTGTAAAGTGGAAAGCTGTCAAACCATCGTTTGAAGCCTCTTGTGTGTGCTTACTACCGTAGCCCTTTCTTCAGTCACATACTTGCATTTTAGACAAATCATGATTCCAAGTGAGAAACAATACAAAAGAGAAAGTATAGCTTAAGACTTAGTTTTCAAAATAGATAACCCATATTTGTTTATGGTCAAGGCTATGAGATGCTGTTGTGTGAGCTTTCTTAAGTCTTAGTATGTTTTTTAATTACATTTATCTGTCTGTCTGTCTGTCTGTCTGTCTGTCTGTGTGCATATACATCATAATACACATGGATGTCAGAGGACAACTTGTGGCAATTGCTTCTCTTCTTCCTTGTGGATCCCAGAGACCTAACTCAGATCTTCCAGCTTGGTAGTTGGACAAGTGATTTTTCTGGTTGAGCCATTTCTTTCCTTCTTTCTTGTTCTTCCTTCCTTCCTTCCTTCCTTCCTTCCTTCCTTCCTTCCTTCCTTCCTTCCTCTCTCTCTCTCTCTCTTTCCCTCCCTCCTCCTCTCCCTCTCTCCTTCCCTTCCACCTTCCTTCCCCTCTTTCTTGAATAGCACTAATTTTTGATTGAAAATGTTTTTCATACAATATATACTGATCACTGTTTCCCCTTCTCCATCTTCTACCAGACCCTCCCCACTTCACTATCTATCCAACTTCATGACCTCTTTCTTTTTAGAAAACAAACAGGCAAAAAAAAAAAAATCAGACCAGTAGTATTAAAAAACAACAATAAAGAAAAAGCACAAGAAACACACATACCAACAAAGGCAACAAAAACACAAAATTGGAGCCAGGCCAGGGTGGCACGTGCCTTAAACCCAGCACTTAGGAGGCAGAAGCAGGCAGATCTCTGAGTTCCAGGCCAGCCTGGTCTGCAGAGTTGAGTTCCAGGACAGCCAGGGCTACACAGGAAAAAACCCTGTCTTGGAAAAACAAATAAACAAAACCAAATCAAAACCAAACAGAAACACCCCTCTTCCTCAAGGAAATTGGAAGCCATAATGTACAAGCAAAACATGAGTAGGCAAAAAAAATGTTCAAGTGAAGCAATATGAGACAAAAAAGAAAAATCACTGAAAATACCATTGAGTTTATTTTCTGTGCTGGGCTTGGGGCCCTGAGTGTGTTTCTGTGCTGTGAGTCTCTGTTGGAGGGCCCAGCTGTCTGAAATCTTGATCTCCTTCAGAGGGAGGTACAGCACTTATCATCGTGTGACTTTTGGCCATGTCAGGATGAGTGTTTGCAGATATGTTCCTGATTTACCTTGTAAACATTGTTTCTTCTAGCTGAGCCTTTCGGGCCTGTGAAGAATGAAATGTGACAGTGTGTGAAGGTCACAAACCTAAATGCTCATGGCGTATTCCCAGAGGGAAGCTGCTCAGGGAGACCCTGCAGTGTGGGAGAGCAGCTTTCCTATCTGAAGGCTCTTGTGCTGCGCAGTGCTCCCAAGTGGAATTGTTGTGCCCAAATTCTGAACTCCAAAACCACCAAGAGACCCAATCTAACGCAAAAGCAGAGTCTTTAATTAGTTATCAAGTTAACTGTATTAACTCAGGTCCTCTGTCCATTCATCATGGCAGGTGGAGCCAGAAGGACCAGGAGGGACCATGGGGCAGGGAATTTATTGGGATAGAGCAAGGGGAGTGTCTGGGGTCTGCAGCAATCTCAGGATTGTTGCACTTCCAAGCTTGGGCCACCTGTCCTGTGTTGATTGGCCAGCTGCAGCTACAGGAAGGCTGCTATGGCTTGTAGGCCTTCCCAGGATGGTTGCTGTGCTCTGCACTACCCTGTTAAAGCGCACCCAGAGCCCGCCAGCTAACTTCTGATTGGTTCCCCTTGCCACATGGAGGGTATCTGGCTTCCTAATGACTTGGGTGCTGAGTCAGTGGCCTTTGACTTGCTGGATCTTTTCTTCAGCCTGTCATGATTGCCAAAGCAGGGGGCTGGGTGAGGGTCTGGTCCCTTCAGAATGACCAGGTCTTCTGTTGTTCTCAAATTACAGGAAACTTACTAATTTCTTTTATGACTTTGAATTTAAAACCATCTGGATTTAACGAAAAAGCTGTGCTGAGTAATACAATGTGCCATGCCACCTTTCACCTGTCCAGAGACCACAGTCAGTGCTGCCAGATTGTCCTCCTCACAGTCTTTAAGGCAAAGGGCCTGGTCAAGGATGGCGGCTAGTTCAGTCGTCAGGTCTCCTCAGACTCCTCAGTGTTTCTCTGACTTCCTGACCTCAGCATTTTGGAAGATGACAGGCCAGTTATTTTTCAATTTGTCCTTCAATTTGGGTTTGTCTATATTTTCTTATGATTAAACTTTGGTTGTTCATTTGGGTCAGAATTTCAGAGAAGTGATGGTAAATTCCCATTTCATTATATTTGATGGCACATGCTAATTATTTAGTATTTGATTAAGATAGTGCCTTCCAAATTTCTCCGTTGTAAAGTGACTTTTTCTTCCCTCTGTGGCTACCAAGAATTTGTGAGGAGGTAGTTCAAACCATGTAAAAACTCATTCCTTATCTCATTTTCACCAGTATCTTTCATATCTATTGATACTTCTTGCTTGAATTAATTAATTATTACAGCAGTGACTGCTAGATGATGATTTTCAAATCCCATCATTCTTTTATTTGTATTATTTGGCATTTTACTTCAAGGAAAAGGTTCTTTTTCTTTCTTTTTTTTTTTTAAACTTTTTATTATAGATTTAAATTAGGAACAAGTTTGCTTCCCATGTGAATCCCAGCTCCCTCTCCCTCCAGTCCACACACACTCCCTTCCCCAGCTCCCCAACCCCCATCCAATCCCCACTGCATTCCTTAGGGAGGGTAAGGCCCTCCATGGGGAAATCTCTAGAATCTGTGATTTCATTTTGGGGAGAGCCCAGGCCCTCCCCTAAAGTGTCCAGATTGAGAAAGCATCCCTCATTGTGGGATGGGTCCCCAAAGTCCATTTGTGTGCCAGAGATAAATACTGATCTACTACCCAAAAACCACATAGATTGCCTGAGTCTCTTCACTGACACCACATTCAGGGGGTCTGGATCAGTCCCATGCTGGCCTCTTAGCCATCAGTCTGAGGTCCAAGATCTCCCCCTTGTTCAGGTCAGCTGTTTCTCTGGGTTTCACCAGCTCAGACTTGACCCCTTTGCTCATCACTCCTCACTGGGTTCCAGGAGTTCAGTTCAGTGTTTAGCTGTGGGTGTCTGCCTCTGTTTCCTTCTGTCACTGGATGGAGGTTCTAGGATGGTATGTAAGATAGTCGTCAAAATCATTATTAGGGAGGGGCATTTAAGGTAGTCTCTCTACTACTGCTTAGATTGCCAGTTGGTGTCATCCTTGTAGATCTCTGGAGATCTCACTAGTGCCAGATCTCCCCTCAAACCTAGAATGGCTCCCTCTATTAAGGTATCTCCTTTCCTGCTCTCCTCTATTCTTCCCCAAACTCAACCTTCCTGCTCCCCCATGTCCTCCTCTCTCTTCCTCTTCTCTCCCTTTCTTTTTTCCTGGCCCTGTCTCCCCTCCCCCACCGTGTGCTCCTGATCAGCTCAGGAGATCTTGCCTCATTCCACCTTCTCTGGGGTACCATGTATGTCTCTCTTAGGGTCCTTCCTGCTTCCCTGCCTCTCTGGCTGTGGGATTGTTGACTGGCACTCCCCTGATTCAGGTCTAAAATCCTTATATGAGTGAGTACATACCATGCTTGTCTTTTTGTGACTGGGTTACCTCACTCAGGATGGTTTCTTCTATTGCCATCCATTTGCCTGCAGATTTCAAGATTCCATTGTTTTAGAAAAGGTTATTCTTCTTATACTTATGATTATGTATTCATTTGTTTATACCAGTGCATATTGAAAGATTTCGATTTTAATGGGTCTCTTTATTATACTATTTTCGTGCTCTGTTGGTTTCAGGTTTGGCCAGTGGGAGCCCTGTATGCTGGCTTTTGTGTCCTTTTAACAGGTCTCTATAGTTCCTTGAGTATAAAACATTTCAGGCCCATCTTATTCTGACCCAGCCCTGGAATCAGTCATCTGTCTCCAAGGAACACTGGTTACTTGGTCATGGAGAACAGTATTTAGAAATGAAGGTTTGGCCAGGCAGTGGTGGTGCAGGCCTTTAATCCCAGCCCTTGGGAGGCAGAGGCAGGTGGATCTCTGTGAGTTCTGGGCCAGCCTGGTCTACAGAGCAAGTTCCAGGATAGCCAGGGCTATCTTGAAAAAACAAAAAAGAGAGAGGGGTGGCAGGGAAGGAAGGTTTAGATACTAGATGATCTCACTGCTTTGGGGCTTGTGATAGAGAGACCTAGAAAACATGTCTGTGTGTATGTTCCTCACCTACATTTATTTCTATATCTGTGCATCAGAAAATTGGGTTATATAAGCATTTAGAATTCTACTCCAAAATTCAGAGTATATATTAGCCTTTGTGTTTTCCATATTTTTGTCTCCTATTCCAACAAAGAAAAAGCTGTCTCCCAATATCTTTACCATATTTATTTATTTACTCAGTTTTCTTGTTTGTAGCCAGTCTCTTGGCTTTGCTGGGCTACATCCATTCTGCACATTTATCCCATGGGCTATTGCTCTGCATAGATAACCTTCTTCATTCCCCCAGGGCTTGCTTTTCCATCCATACATTGTCTTCCTCATGGAGCTGCAAGAAGTTAGCTAGCCAAATCATTCAAGTTAAAAGCAAAAACAAACAAAAACCGTCCCAGACCAAATCTTTGAGGGTTAACCAGATAATATGACCCGATCTGGGAATTGTGTTACTTCTCATTTAGACAATAGGAAGAAAATGGTGATCAGAGATGAATGTGGTGTGTTTAACACAGGTTTTCATAAGAACTGTAAATGTAACTGATTAAGCCTCGATTCTTTCTGTATGGTCTACATGCTTGTTCTTTGGACTGTGAGATAACAGAGTCATTTTGCCCTATCGGGCATTTGCTGTCAAACTCTTCACTCTTGACTCTTTTTTGTTTCTTAGACTGTAGAAGCCTACTCTGTGACATCAGTAATGTTGTCCATTCCAATGAAAGGACGATGAGGAAGAGAAAAATGATTTGTAGATGCCCTGCGCTCTTGAAAAGAGTATAGGGGTCCAAATGCATAGGACCCCAGATTCAGCCCACTTGTGCTTCTGCTGGACCTTTTATGTTGAGAGGGTTACATCAAGTATGCAGAGTCAGCCAAGAAGAGACATCTCCTTCCCTGACCAGGGCTTTCTCTCCCTCATACTCAGTACTTGCCGAGGGAAATAATGACAAGCACTATGTCACCATGAGTTGATGTCTATTGGAGGCAGGCAGTCTCTGGATCATGGTGTGTCCTTTTGCATTTCATAAGAATTCAGAGAATGAATTCCACCTACTCTGAGAATCATTATATGAAGATGGCAAAGAGTTAAATGATAACTGAAGTTTCTGGAAATTTTGAGGTTTTTTTTTTCTCAAGCGTAGACAGTGCTTGTCAAATTCTCTTTTAGCCATACATGCCTGGTCAAAATTTTCTTGTTATCCACATCCTTTTTCCTGACCTCATGTTTGTTTATTTTAGTTTCTTGGTTTTTTTTCTTTTTTCTTACTTTTCTTTCTTTGGCTCTTGTATATATCTGGTACAGGGAATTAGGGAGTGGAGATGGTGGGGTGGGTGAGAGGAAATAGAGAAGAGGAAAAAATTTTAAATCCTGACCTTTAATGTGGTAAAAATCATGTTGACTTCATAGTCTGGGTAAGCATATGTAAATGATTTGTAAATCATATGAAAATAAACTTGTGGCCTTCTAGTTTTTTTTCACACACTTGGATCTGTGTCTTGGGAAAAGCACTTTAGAGCAGGGTGATATGGCACTAAGTGTGTGAACTATTGTCTTGAGGCCTTTCTGATAGTGAGCATTGCTGGACAGTTTTTCTCTCCCTGCTTGCTTCCTGCATTAGCCAATGTGTTTTATGCTTTGATCTTCTCTTAACAGTAATCTCAGACATGGAGTTGCTCTTGGCCTTTCCTGTGCTGAGCCATGTCTGTGTTGTTGCTTTTAGGGTCCTCCTTAAGTCATTGTGTGTCCGTGCTGCAAGTCTGCCCAGCTGCCCAGCTTGTAAATTACTGTGCTTTGAATCTTCATTCTTCCCATTGATAGAAGGATAAGAGAAGCAGCATCTAAGCCATGGGCTTTTAGTGTTTGTAATCTTGGAAAAGTCTTTTTTTTTTTTCCCCTTTGGATACACGGTCTAATCTGGTACTTTCTAGGTAGACCAGGCATATCTCTGTCTCCCAAATGTGTTTCACCTGACCAAATTATTCAGTCTTTATGGATCGTATTTAGTTTTATACATATTTAAAATTTTGATGTATCGTGGATCTATTTCATAAGAGTTGCTTTTAGGATTGAATTGATATGCGATAATCTATAGAACACACTTCTCACAGGAGTTACCACTTAGAAGAGATCAGTATTTGTTAGATAATAGGGTCGCCCTCCTTGTAAGATAATGCTATTGTGATCTCCCCAATCTTCAGTTCCACTGAAACTGTTCCTGGCATTTAACCTGTTCAATTCTTCCTATCAGGTTTGCAACTGTGCGATATGATCAAGGATCCAAGAATATTCGGAACCAGTTCATGCACCTAACGAACTATAGTGTGAACAAGAAGAGTGGAGACTACGTGAGGTACTGGCTGTGCCTGGGCTAGGAAGCAGACTCAGGTGTGACTGTGGGGACATTGAAAGCTAACAGGCTGCACTGGAACATAATATCAGGAATACTTAGTGACACCGGAGGATCAAATGTCTTTTTTTTTTTAATCCGTCTCTGCATATGGGTATTTTGGGTGTGTATCTATATCATGTGTGTGCCTGGTGCCCTCGGAAGCCAAAAGAGAGTGTTAGATCCTCTGTAACCAGAGTCCAGGTGGTTGTTGGCCACCATGTGAGTGTTGAGAATTGAATACAGGTCCTCTAGAAGAGCAGTGAGTGTTCTGAGCCACTGAGTCCTCTCCAGCCTCTCCAGGATCAGTTCTGAGGCATTTCTTTTGGCTGATGCTGCCTCTCCGTGGCATATCCCAATAGAGGGTCACCTTAGTCTACCAAAGTACAACTTTGCCATTTGTCTTTCCCTGCTTGACTGAGTGTTGAGTATTTCAGCTTGGGAATCATATCAAAAGCTTAAAATGATTTGTATCCTTTGACACTGCAGTTCCATTTCTATGAGTTTACCTTAAGGATGTGTGTATAGGATCAGAGCTAAGAACCATCTTTTCTGTGTATTGTTTAATGGAAACACACATTGACACAGTCCATGCAGCAAACACCTTGACTGACTCAGTCTGTTAGCTAAAACTTGTTTTTGCTGAGAAAGGAGAAAGCGATATGTTCTGAGAGGTGACTCTCCTGAAATACAAAGTGTGAGTTGGGGGAGTCAGCTTCTAGGGCTTTTTTCCTTTGCTTTTATGTAGCTTCTAAAATATACTACTATGATCAGGGAAAAAAAAGGGAAAAATTAAAGAAATGAGGCCATCTCAGAGAAGAGCTCACGGAAATGAGTAGTAACCCAGCTGTGTGGAAATGTTAGTTTTGCTCTGTTTTCTTTCATCCAGACAATTTTGCCAGAAAGTGGAAAAATAGAAAAGAAACCCAAACAGTCACTTTTTGCTAAAAATAAGTTCCCACCAGGTCCAAGCAGGGAAAGAAGCTGGAAGAGTTGGGGCAGTTGCTGAAGTGAAAGAGGCTCATTGAGTGGCCCATGACCAGCCCTGGAATTGCTTAGAGCTGTCTTGACCCTCACCTCAAGGAGCTGGGATGCGGGTGCAGAGGCCGCTAAGGACTGAGAAGTCCGCGGCAAAGCACAGGTGACTGGTTGCAGGATGATAGTCACGGGAGCCTGCCCCATTCACCCTTTGTGGTGGCAGGATGCCTAGCACTCTTCCTGTGCCGTCTGTCGCTAGTGGTGCTTGAGAGGTGTGGGAAAGCAGCTATCACTACCAGAGACGAGGTCAGAGTCAGTCCTGGTCTGAAAATGGCATCTGAGATTGGATGTGTTGAATCCCATTGTTAATTTATTATAACAATTCTTAAACTTGTTCACATTTTTCCACACCTTTCTTCACGAAGCCTTTTTTTTTCCTTTTTGTTGGTTTTTTGAAACGGGTTTTTTTCTGTGTAACAGCCCTGGTTGTCTTGGAACTCTCTTTGTAGACGAGGGTGGCCTCAAACTCCCAGGAGATTGATCCTCCTGCCTCTGCCTCCGTGATTAAAGGCATGTACCACCATGCCATTAGTCTTCACTCATTCTTGATGTGGAAGAAGAATTAGACCTCTTCTCTGCCCTCCGGAGAAACAACATTTTCCCTTCCCTTTAAGAAACGGATAGAATGCATTTCTTACAGTAGAACCAGGGAAAACCATGTGGAAATCATTGTATTCTCTAAAATACACAAAGCACAGAGACAGGCAAGCCTCTTGGCATATGTAGCTTCAATTCCTTTCTTTTTAGTTGTGATGATCCAGAAGTGGAGGATTATGGGAACAAGTGGAGCATGAGTGCCATGCTTAGGTACCTGAAACAAGAAGGCAAGGATACAACTGGTAAGTATCATACCTTTTCCTTTTAGACTGTACTGAAATATATATCTTTATTTTGTGCGGTGTGTGTGAGTGTGCACGGGCACCTGTAGAGGCCATAATTACGCATCAGATCCCCTAGAGCTGAAGATACAGGAGGTTGTGAGCTGTCCTTCATGGGTGCTGGGAACCAAATGCAGGTTCTCTGCAAGAGCAGTCAGTGCTCTACACTGCCAGGCCATCTCTCCAGTCCCTTGACTCTGTTTCTTTGTAAGATTTTACTATTGTGTCTCGCAGGACGATGTTGCTGAGAAGCCAGTGGGTGACTGTTGTTGTTTTTCCCATAGTTCGCAGTGGAGAAGAAGCTTCCACAGCCCTCCCCAGATCCCTCTTCTTGTTTCTAGTTTGGGAAACCTCGCTTCTTTCTTTAGTCCTCAGTTTATCTTTCTTGAACACTGTACTGCTAAGACACTGTGGTGTTTCGCATGCCTCATTGCCTATCTCTATGTTGGCTATGAGTTTAAATTTTTCTAAGTTGCTGGGTGGTGGTGGCACATGCCTTTAATCCCAGAACTCAGAAGGCAGATGCAGGTGGATCTCTTGACAGTCTGAGGTCAGCCTGGTCTACAGAGTGAGTTCCAGGACAGCCTGGGCTGTAACACAGAGAAACCCTGCCTCAAAAAACAAAACAAGCAAAAAAAAAAAACAAAAACTTTTTTCCCCTAAATTGAACTCTCTCATTCTTGTTGCTGACCTGGAGAACGGACAGGGCAGATTTTAAGTATGGGGCTTGGAGTTAAAAAGAACACGTTCTGAGCCTTGAGCAGAATGGGAAACAGTGTGCAAAATAGACTTTTTTTGTGTGCACAGGGAAAGGGTGACAGAACAAGAGGAAGAGAAGGCTCCTTCTGCAGCCTGTACCTCCATCACAGTCCATCTGCACCCGTGTCCATTCACTTACTCATGGCATGCCAGCCCTGTAGCACCCGTTCTGAAGACGGCCATTTAGATGCTTTCTTGAATAAGCATACATGCTGTTACAGTCGTATGGTGCCCTGGAATCTGCTCCTCCTAATGCATGTGTTGTAGTGTTTCTGTTTTCATTACAAAAGATTGTTTTTGCAGCATTGATGGCCCATGTGGAAGACCTGATCATTAAGACAATAATCTCTGCTGAACTAGCTATCGCCACAGCCTGTAAAACCTTTGTTCCGCACCGCAGTAGTTGTTTTGGTAAGGAGCCGCCAGGCACTTGTGTTTTGTGAGGAGGGTCTTGGGATTCTCAGATTGTGGGACCTAGTGATTTTGTAGGAGTCGGCACATCCTAGGTTTGTGTTCTTAAGTGCATAGAGTAGATGCACGTCCTACCAAATGGACAGTGGTGAGTTTCCATTGGAATCTCTGGAGGGGTAACTCGCTTTCTGTGTGGGGAGTGGGGATTGGTGCTAAAGTGTGAGTCTTTCTGTCAGAGTACACTCAGAAAAAGTCTGCACAGGAATCTAGCTTTAACAAATATATTCCAGAGCTCTCTGGCAGCCAGACTGGGAACAGATCCAAGAGGCTCTGGCTGGTACCAGTGTGTGCTTTCTCCCATTTTCCGACGACTCCTCCTTTTTGTTTTATTCTTCTTCCTAGTGGATTCTTCCCCCATCTCCTCCTCTTTCTCCTCCTAGTTTTCCTCATCTCTTCCCCTCCCCTTCTGTTTCACTCTATCTTTTCACTTGTATAGAGATAGCAGTTCACAACCTGGATCAGGAAACCTCTGACCTCCTGACCCACTAGCTGTGTCTGACACACCAAGTTTGCCTGTGCGCATCTGCTTTCTCCATGGATAGGAACTTAGTATTAATGGCCAGAATGAAAGCCCATAAGGCAAGGTAGGCTTTGTTGGACTTTGGTAATAAAACACACAGGGTTAGTGATACAGTGATGCTAGTTAAAGTGTGATATGGAGTGATACACACAGTATGGACAGAGATGGCATGGCTTTTGTAGGGGCCTGGAGAGCAGGAAAATAAAGAACACGGTTCGTAGAGTCTGTGCAGCCTGAATTCGAGACCCATTTGCATCTGTTTCTGGTTGGGTGATTTTCAGCAAGTTATCCTAATTCTCATTTTCTAGAGTATAAGCGACAACCATGATGGTATCTCTCTCCTAAGAGTACCGTAAAAATCCAGTGAGGCAATGCCAGCAAAGGAAGCACTTGGCACGATGCCTGGCCTTTAAGCTGCACTTAGTAAAATTACTTTTGTTAATTTTGTAATTAGACACTAATTCTCGATCTGTTTAATGGATTATAATGGTATGTATGTATTTGACTGATACTCAAGTAGGGGAACTGTTGAGACTGAATGGAAGATGCAGATAAGTAAGGGTCTAGAACTGTAGAGTAAAAGACTGCAGTGTCTTAAACATGGACCTTTTGGAGGGGAGGTGCCCAGTGTCCACAGGTTCTGTGTCTAGCTGGAGGACCCTCCTGTCTGCCTTGCGTTCTCTCATTCCGTTATGACTCACTCCACAGTGCTTCTTTTCTGAAGCCTTGCTGAGCACAGGGTCTTGTTGTGTCATTCCCTCGAGCCATTCTAGGCTTGCTTTATGATACTTTTCCTATCATATGCAAAGATGCTTTCCCAGAAGTCTCTGAGTTTATCTGCTTGAATTCTTAAGCCATTGCATCTACCTTCCCATCTCATCTTGTTATGTCAAGTCAGAGTTCTGGGACCTTTTCTAACTCTGTGTTAATTTACCTTGCGGCTGAACTACCTCCACTTTTCTCGTATTACCTTACCTGTAGGTCACCAACATCCTTCCAGGCAAAGCTAAGCATCATTTCATTGGTGATCTTTTTTTTCTAACTCTCCTAGCAGATGTTAGATTCCCACATGTAGCTCCAGCCCTGTTTCATGTGTCTGCAGTGTGTCCTGCATGTCTTCTGGTATCACTTATGTGTGTGTCTCCTAATGGAGTGGAAGTTCCTTGATGATGGCTGTCATAGTATCACCATTGGCTTGTCCCTCTCATTCACAGCAGCATCTTGTGCTCATGGAGAATGTTGGGAAGTGTTTGTTGAGTGAATGCTTGGTGCTTGTTTTCAATTCCTTCTTGGTGGCCTGGCAGTAAGCTTTCCAGTGGATCTGATTTGGTAAGGCTTGTGACTCTTAGAATTGTAGCTTGTTTGAAGATGGAGGTGGGGGCTAACAGAGTGTGACTCCAACTGTTGAAACCTTTCAAGATTAAATGTTTCCTTTCTACTTCTACTTGCCTATGTTGGTAAATTTCTCATGACCATTGATATATTAAAAAACAAAGCAAAACAAAACAACCCTTTGTTCTGAGTAGCTAACCCTGAAGGCTTCTCTGGGTGTTTCTTTTTCTGTCTTGCATTGTAACCTGATTGCTTCTTGGAAACTTAGAAATGGATTTACAGAACTCTGTGAAAGAAGGGCAGCAACTCTCTCTGACTCAGAGAAACATCCCAAGGTCCATCAGCCAGGGTCTCCTCTCCCCTTTCCTGTCCTGGTCCAGCTCCAATAAACTCAAGGCATCTGGAGTTTTTTAAGTTGTTGACTGTCTCCTTGGCTTTTGTGGTTCTAATTCCACTTCCTGTCAGCCCTGGGATTCTCTGTGCTTCATTAACCCCCTCGTGAGATAGGATTTTGTATATTTATATATATTTGTGTGCTCTCTTTGCCTCCCTCTGATTCTTAGTCTCCCCTGGTAAGGAGTCACTTTGTATGTGGCAGGATAACCAGGACTTGAGAGCTTCACAGAAACTTTGGTTTAAGCAGAACATTCCTACTTTTAGGGAGACAGAATGTAGAGACGGGGTTCCCTATATTCTTTTGGTAGTAATTTCTGGCCTTCCACTTACAGACCAATGCCAGAGCATTCTGTCACGGGGCTTCTGTCCTGTGAGTTCTCCTCCCCTCTTGCCACCTGTACTGTTTCCAGCTACCTTGAGCATTCCCAGTCTGGGCTTTGTTTGCACATGTAACTGTGCTGGGCAGAGAGTAATGTTGCAGCAGTGCATTACTGCCAACAGTTTGTCCTTCTCAGACTCAGTTTGCCCTTGGGTGCTGCTGAATTCACATGTCTTCATTGTGTTACTGCCACCTACATATCAGCCGTAACAGGCAGTCTGAAAATTAGCCATTAATGCTATTTTATAAACTTGTACATCCAGAAGGACCTTAGTGAATTATTTGTCAGGATGTAGAAACAAAGATCCTGAGCGATTAGCCCTTGTCTCAGATTCTAGAGCTAGTGAGTAAAAGAACTTGAATGAGAGAGACTCAGCCTGAAGAACAGGGGCCTCAGAGGATGAGTCCTGGCAACCTGCCATCTTGATCATAGGACTTCAATTATATGATTTTTGGATGCCTCCCCCAATAAAACATGTTTCTAACAGTCTAATTTTACTGCCTTCCATGATTGTGAAAATGTGGTACAATGTGAACTAATATGCTTCAGTGGCAACTCTTTAAATATGCCGAGGAAATTGGCACTGTGAAGTTACTGACTATGAGAACAACTTTTTTTTTTTGGCCATTTAAAGAAAAACAGCCAAAACCAACAGGATGTTAGCTGTCTTTCAAAGATGTTGCTGCTGACAGTGGTTTAGTGTTTGTGAGGATGGCTGAAATGATGGGCTCTGATCCTGATCCTCTAGTGTGGGACCATGCAGACCAGACACTGATGAACTGACTAGCTTAGTCTTGTTTTCATCAGAGACCTGTGGCATGTTTGCTGAAAACCAAGGGTTCCAGATACCTCCCTCAAGTGAAATGTGCTTTATTTTTCTGTTACCTCTGCTCTTGACCATTTTTCAGTGTAAGGCCATGTTCTTTAGATGGAAGGTGTCAGGGGGATGCAAGAAGGTAGCACACTTTCTCTATCATGCAGACCTCTCCACCACCAGTAAAGGAATGCAAGGCAGGGGCAGTTTTCAAGGCAGGACCCTCTGGGTTCGTACCTCACTCCAGTTTAGGCAGGAGGGCTGTTTTCTGTAGAAGGGACATAGGCACTGAGAGACTGCTGTTTGTCTCCAGCAATGTTGTTGGCACTCACTACCAAACATGTATCGTAAACCCTTGGTTTATGACAAGGGGAAAGAGTCAGAAAGCTTAAGTAAGTTGTCTTGGGTCATGTGGCTAATAAATGGCAAGGCCAAGTTTGAGGCCAGATATCTGGCCATTTCTCCACCCACATCAAGACAACTCTGATGGGTCCACTCCTTTTGGCATGCCTCACATCCTGGATTCTCCTGTGCTGTCCTGTAACTAGATCTCAGGAACAATGACATCATCTTTTCTAGCAGATCAGACTTGGAAAAGAGCACAGTGCCCAGTCCTCGATACTCGTTTTAGACCTACCACTCCAGGCAGTAGCTGGATACCGTAATGATTTTGAGAGTGAGTTACCAAGTTAGCACTGGGCTTCTTCTCTCACTCAGTTCATTTTCCTGTGTGATCTTGCTCTGTTTTTTCTAGAATTCTCTTCTGGACCCATTGTAAAGACTTTGATTTTGTTTTTAGACTCGCATTCTAAGCTGAGGTGAAAGCATCCCCGGTACAGAGAGGATCTCAGTGACAGTGGGCTCTCGCCAGTGCCAGCACTCGCCATTGCCCGGGGACTAAAGCTTCAGCCGGGCGCTTATGGGGAGGCTGACTACATTGGCTTCAAAATGAGTGTTGTGGTGTATTTAGTCATCTCCCAGGTCTCCATGGTACCATTTTTTTCTACCTATTTCCCCCTTCCCCTTCTTCAAAAGCCATCTTTTATCAGATTTTTTTCCTTAATGTATGTTTAATAAATTTTCCTTAACAAGAATTTCTGTTTATTTTTGGCAGGTGGTTCTTCTGTTACTGCTCTGCCAGCTCTTCTCTTTGCAGTACACTAAATAAACTCATTTTCTTTTTTAAAAAAATGAATTCTTGTTATTTTTATATTGACTGGCTGCTTTCTTATGACTATGTAGGTAGGCCAGGAGAGATCAGCTATTTATTGACTTTGACTTATACATAATTTTCTTTTTCTACCCACAATGTCTCTTAATTATTGTGTGTGTGTGTGTGTGTGTGTGTGTGTGTGTGTGTGTCTCCATCTGTTGGTATGTTCTTGCATGTGTACAAGTATGCAAGCCAGTTGTCAATGTCTGGTGTTTTCCTTAGTCACTGCCCATTTTGCCTTTTATTTTATTACTATTATTTTTTGAACAAGGCCTCTCACTGAACCTGGAGTTTACTGCTTCAGCTAGCCAGCAAGCCCCAGAGGTCTGTCAACCTCTAACTCCCCAGTATAGGGCTCATAGGCTCACACTGTCTAACCATCTTTTTACATGTGTCTTGGGGATCTGAACTGAAGCTCTTGGAAAGCATTCAATTAATTGAACCCTCTCCCTTGCCCTTTGTTTCTTAATACTTTTCTTAAATGGTTTACTAATGGAACAGATTGCTTCTGCCTTTAAGTTTTTGTTGCTGTGATAAAACACCATGACCAAAAGCAGCTTGGGGAGGAAAGGGTTTATTTAGCTCACACTTCCACATCATAGTCCATTATTGAGGGAAGTCAGGACAGGAACTCAAAGCAGGAACTGATGCAGAAGCCTCAGAGGAGCACTGCTTACCATCTTGCTCCTCATGCCCTGCTCAGCCTGCACTCTTAAACAATCCAAGACCAAATGCCTGGGGTGACACTAACACCCCCCTCTCATCAATCATCAATCAAGAAAATGCACTAAAGGTTTGCCTACAGACAAATCTTTTGGGGGACATTTTCTAAATTGAGATTCCCTCTTCTAAAATGACTTTAGTTTTTGACAAGTTGACAAACAATCTAGCACTCTTGATCTAAAATGATAAATGAGATGTGGCACTTGCCCTCCAGAGAGGGAGAGACACATATGAAGTGATAAAAGACAGTTTACATAGGAGAGTGACTATAATACTCTTGGAATATGCAAGTGTTACCACCAGTTTGCCTAGGAGAGCCAGGAAAATAGCCCTCACAGAGGGGCTATGATGTGCAAACTATAGAATGTCAGAACAGGAGTTGACCCTTTTTCCTCTCCTAGACAGCATCTCCTAGACAGAGGCTGACTTTTTAACCTCCCTTCTCATTGACAGCTAGGACAATGGCTCAGGAAGAAAGAGGTACATGAGATATTATACAGTTACCATGTGACCAGGTATTTCCACTTGTAGGTAATTATTCAGGAGAAATGAAACTTTATGTCCACATAATTCCTACTCACAAATGTTGATATTTTATTCATAATGGCCCAACATTGGAGACAACCAAAATACCTGTCAGCTGTTAAATGGATAAAATGTGGTATGTCCATATTATGGAATACTACTTTGGAATTAAAAGGCATGAACTACACTTTTGATACATGTAACAGAATAGGTAAGTTTCAAGAGACAATACCACATGGAAGAAAGAACTCTGAATAGACCACAGACTGTACATATTTCATTTTTTACTTTCTGGGAAAAGGAAAGGAAATAGAAAGACTCCCATTGGTGGTTGTTGGAAGGTGAGGCTGGTGAGGATTGACTTCAAAGAGGCACAAGGTGCATGTGTGATGTCTTTTCTGTATTCTGATTGAGGTGTGGTTTAAACTTTTCAAGATTCATCAAATTGTTCAAGTTAAAGGGGTGAATTTTTTTTTACAAATAAGTTGTATCTCGGGATCTCTGCCTTAAAGAGAATTACTGGTAGATGTACCTCAAAAACATAGCAAATATAATACAAGAAGCTAGAATCAAATGAGTATATATGATTTCATTTATATGAAATTCTAGAACAGAATTGATGGTAGAAAGAATTAAGAGTAATGGTTGTCAAGGATGAGGCAGGAGAAAGTTATGTACCAGAAAGAGGCTTGAGGGGGTCCTCAGGGGCGATGGAAGTGTTCTAAGTGTCCCTTGATAGGAGTGAGGGTTACATAGATGTAACCAATTCCAAGATTCATCAACTGTATCTTTAAGATTTATCTGTCTCATCATGTGTAAATTATTCCTCATAAGAGAGTAGAAATGATTGGCTAACTTAAAGAGAAAGATAGAGGACATCATCAGTATTTTTGTTGAGCTGATCAAGAATTTGATTGGAAATACATGCTATCTTTTCACCCCCCCCCCGCCCCCTACCACTGAGCCCAGCCTTATTAAGGGGAGTTGTACCTGGCACTCTGCTGCCATGCCTTCACATAGCGATATGCATTTCTATCTCCACTCTCACAGGCTCGTAGGTTCAAGTCTGGTCTAAGTGTAGTTAGATTGAGGCTTGGTTAACCCTAGAGCTTGGCATGCTCTGTAGGTATTGTTATTCCAGCAGCTTTTACCATGGGAGTAAGTTAATTTAGTGCTGTGAAAGTAGTTTCTCACTTTAAGGTTTGTTTTTCTTTTCCCAGAATATTTTTTCAGACTTTCACCTTAATGTGAGCTCTTGGAATTTGCCTCTGATTCGGTGAAATGATTAAGTGTGATTGCTGAATGTTAAAATAGTGGCTCTCATTGATGGTTGATCCGCCTCACATTGGGCTTCCTTTGCTGGTTCTTTCTACAAATCGTATCAGTATATGCATCAGTCCTTATTATCAACGTGTTAGCAAATAGTTGAATCCTTGCTTCTGCTCTTAAAAACTAAAGGGAATATTTTCTTGTATGAGATACCGTGTCTTGCTTATGTAATGCTACAGCAAGTCTATATTATACATTATTTCCCTCCCTCCCTCCCTCCCTCCCTTCCTCGTTTCTTCCCTCCTATTTACTTTCTCTCTCTTTCCCCCTGCCTCCCCCTCTCCTTCTTCCCCTCCCTTCCCCCTTCCTTCCTTTATTTTATCTTGATGTGCAACCCAAAGTTGCATTCAATTCACAGTCCTCCTGTCTCAGCCTCCCAAATGCTGTGATTGCAGATGTATGCCAACATACCTGCTAAGCTTTTTCCTTTTAAAATGTCTTATTTATAGCTTCATGACAAAATCTTATTCTCTGACTAAAGTGAGAATTAGATTATTGTTGTGACTAAAGACTAGGCAAGCTATTGGGAAGACTGCAATGTCTGTAAAGTATGAATTTGCTAGCAAAGGTGCATCTGGAGGAGCTTCCTTTTCCTTACATCTTAAAGTAAGATTTATATAGTATGATGCACCAAACCTTTATTATATTTTTAGATTTGCAAATTAAATGGAGTCCTATATAACTAGTTACTATGGAATGTATGATGCTCCAAACCCTTATTATTTTTTAGTTTTGCAAATTAAATGGAGTCCTATATAAATAGTTACTATGGAATCAAACATATTCATGAAAACCCTAGAATATCCAGATCTAGCTGAGTGTGGAAGTGTATGCCTGTAATCTCAGCACCTGGGAGCTGAAGCAGGAGTTTACATAACAAAACCTGTTTCAAGCAAGCAAACAAACAAAAAATGCCTATTTGATATTTACAGCAAAATAGGCTAAAGCCTGTGTGAATATCCAGTTACTTGGTGACTGTTCAAAAGAGAAAGGGAGCCTGAAGGATGTGTCTTAGACTGAAGTGCCATCCCCAAGCCAAAGTATGAGTCTTTAGAGCCTGCCCTAGGTTTCTTGGTGTTGCCTTAATATAGCTTTATATTTTTGTATTCTATGCTGTATGTTTCTAGTTTTTCAAAACATTCAGGAGTGAAAAAGAATCCTTCTTGAACCAGATAAATTTATGTCTATGAATTTCTAGAAATCCTGCTTGTTTTCTTTGTGAGTGAGCTCTGCAATAGCAGGTTTTTCTCTTGGAGAAGAGATGCAAGTGATGATTTGTTTGAGTGACACTGTGTAAGATAGCACGGAGTGGGGCTTGTGAATGTCTGTGTTTAAAATATGTTCAAGAGTTGTTGTTCCTGTTGTGCGGATCTCACCAATAATGCTTGAAGGGCTCCAAGTTAGTCTCACATCCCTGAATTCTTAAGTAAAAGCAGGATTCTAGGAGAAGAGGTGCCTGGTGGGTGTTACCTTGCTTCTTATCATAGAGGAAGAGAATCCATGGCAACTTGGTCTTTGAATAATATTAGTGGTACAAGACAGCTTGTCAGAGCCTACCACCCGCCTGTCTCTTCTCTGTCAATCTAAATGTTTTACTTTCTCTATTCAGAAAGAAACTGAAACTATAGGAGAGGGGAAAGAATAAGTGCCATTTACATTTGGATGTCTTCTGAGCAGGACCGCAGAAGCACCATCTGAAAATTAAGATGGGTGAAGGAGCTGTGCTTGTTGTGGGCACTTGAATTCTCAGAGGGGGAATGGGGAGGTGGGGCAGGAGGCCAGCACACAGCAAACCCAGCGTGGCATCCCTAGCAGGTGGTCCTGTGTGGGATCGTGTGTGCTTTCTCACTGTATGGAGCTCAGGAACAGGAATAGTGTGTTGGAATACTTAAGTGTTCCTTGTAGCTATCCTTGAACTTGAGGAGACTAGCTTTTCTTGAACTCGAGGGTCTCTGCTTACTGCTTACACTCAGTAAGGTTCTAGGCATCTGATGGGAGTTGAATGCCTTCATGTGATCATTGCATGGAAAGTGATCTTGCATGTTATGTTGTATTTTCAGAACTGTATGGCTTTGATGTGCTCATAGATAATACTCTGAAACCATGGTTGTTGGAAGTGAATCTCTCCCCTTCTTTGGCCTGGTAAGTCAGTTCTGTCAGCGAAAAACAAGACAAGCCTGCACATGACACTAAAATGTGTTTTTTAGGGGAAGGGATATTATTTCTGTTGTGGTACACAGTGATGGTTAGACTTTTAAAAATGAAGTGGTTTATGGTTTGTTATCAAACCCCTGTGGGAATCAGTTTCCCTGCCAGTTTGTAGTACTTGTTTGCCATTTATTTAGCTTTTTAACATTTTTTTTACATGCTAAGATAAGACCGTGCCTATTATTTCATCTTATTTGCATTACTAAACTACTTGAAACACGAATAACAAGTTACTTCATTACATTGGAAAGAGCAATAGTCTTGAGAAAATATGCTGACAGATATCCCAAACTACAAACAGTATGAGCAAAATGCACTACTCATTAGAGAACATGAATATGAAAATAATATCAGCTTAATTTCTTCATTATCCCCTGTGTGCTAATAGCTTCTCAGAATTTTAGTCCTCTGATCTGATAACAGCCTGAGCAGACCTAAATTAAAAAACAAAAACAAAAGCATCTACTTCTTCATCTAAACCATGTTCCTGAAGAAATTATTGTTGGGGAAGATGTAGACTTTACAACTGAAATCATGACTACCTCCTCAACAGAACATTTTGCTGTAGTCAGATTCTGTAGTTTCAGATTTATCCTTTTTTGGTGCCCCCCACTATCTTTGTAGGCCCTCTGTTAACACCACAGAAATACCCTCAGGTGGTGTGCTGCCTTTGCTCCCCCAGGAGTCTGCATGCACTATAGCCGTGTAAAGCCGTGCCAAGGCTCTACAGAGTGGGCTTTTTGCTCAGTTCTGTGGCCTGGTGTCCACCCAAGGTTACCGTCGAAAGCATTTGACTATCTTAGATTTACAAAAATAAAATAAAACCTGTTATTTAGAAAGGAAGAAGTATCTTTTTCAGTACCAAGAAGACCCTGCTTACTTCTGCAGCGACAGAATTTCTACTAGCTATGTGCTTTTCTAAACAGAAAACCCTAGAGGTCTCTGCCAGAGACCACCCAGCTGCTGAGCTTTTAAGGATGAGAGATTGGCAGAGTGCCAAGTCATCAACTAAAGACATGTTGACTACTTGGTTGAGTGGGGATTTGGCTCAACTCAGGTGTGAGGTGTACAGCCGGGCAGTGCCTTCAGTTGTTAACGCTGCACTTTGTCAAATCAACCCTTTATACATTTCCCAGTGAAGTAGAGTCGCCGATGTCACACATCCCAGAGGAACACAGAGGGGATCCTGGAGGAGCAATGAAGCTCCAGAGTACCTCTCGCTACAGGAAGGCCTCTTGGTTTTGCTCCATCCTGTTTTAGTGTTCTCGTGGGCTCCTGCTTCCTCTGATGGTGGATGTTGCAGGACTTAACTTGTATCTTTTTGCACTATTTACAAGTCTGCAAGCCTAAGGAGAATGAGTTAGCACAGAAAATGAAGGCTTCCAAAAGGTCCCAAGGTGGCCAAAAGGTCTTGTCTTGCATGTGAATGTTAAGTGAATGAGGAAGCACTAAGACACAATTTGAATGAAGGGCACTCATAAAAGTATGAGTGTACTGATATTCGGAGCCTCTGAACCCCATAGTGATAATGAAGCAACATCCCTGGCTTGCTTAAAACTTGAATTGCACAAGATCTGGAGTAAAAGATCCTATGTCAGGAAATCAATGCGTTGGTGTTGGGCCTGCCTTACAGGGGATGAGTTTAGCACAAGGCTTGTATTCTGTTATTTTCCACCCAAATTCCTGTCCCCTCACTTGTGGATTTGATGTGTTATGTGTGCTGCTTCTCTGATACTTGGAAACTTTGCTGTACTGGGACCCATGACGAGGCAGCTCTTTGGTTAACCTACAGAGTGATCAATTGCTCCTTTCTTTCTCTGTTCTTTTAGTGATGCACCCCTGGACCTCAAGATTAAAGCCAGTATGATCTCAGATATGTTCACTGTTGTAGGTAAGTAGCAGTGTGCTCTGAACTGGACTCACAAAGAATTAACCAGACCTTCCATTTGCCAGGCTCTGTAGGTATTGCCAACTGGCAGTTCCTAAGCTATGCTGAATGTTTTGTACTAAAAAATTATATTTTCAGGGAAGTGTTTATATGTTTCTACTCCCCCTGGCTCCATCCTGTCCCGGGGCTGAACCACAACTAAGGCTGAGACCTGGGGCCTGGGAATTATGAGCTGAGGCAAAGAATTAAGCAAAGATCCGCAGAGAGTATATTTTTCTCCGAGCTGGGAAAGTGAAACCCACTGAAGAAGCCCTATTACAAAGGAGATCAGCTGTATTTCTCCTAGACAGTCTCTGTATTTCTCTTAGACAGTCTCTCATGGCTTCAGCATGATCCCTTCTGCAGTATTATAGCCAAAGCAGCCTGAGAAAGAAATCCCATTTAAGTAGATAAGCCAGATCTTTGAAATGGAGATGGGCAGTCAGGTGGGTATGATGTGGATTTATTATTGGGTTTTAAAATTTCTCGAAAAAGACACAATGAAATCCATTTGATGTAGTACTTGTACCAACAGATGCTATAAAACTTAGTGATTCCCTTCTTTCCTTCCTTCCTTCCTTCCTTCCTTCCTTCCTTCCTTCCTTCCTTCCTTCCTTCCTTCATCATAGTTTCCCCCTCCTCTCCTCCCAGTCCCTCCCTACCACCTCCCCTCTGCAACACCCTCCCCCCAATCCACTCTTCTCTGTTTCTGTTCAGAAAAGGGCAGGTCTCTCATGGACAGCAACGAAGATGACATATCAAATTGCAGTAAGACTAAGCACCTTCCTTTGTATTAAGTCTGGTCAGGGCAACCTGTATGAGGAATAGGGTCCCACAAAGAGTCAGAGACAGCCCCTGCTCCCACTGTTAGCAGTCCCACAAGAAGATCAAGCTGCATACCTGTCCCATAACTGTCCCTGCAGAGGGCCTAGGTCAGTCCCTTACAGGCTCCCTGGGTGTTAGTTCAGACACTGTGAGCTTCTACGAGCACAGTTAATTGATTATGTGGGTTTTTCTCGTGATGTCCCTGACCCCTCTGGCTCCTATAAACCTTCCTCCCTCTTTCAGCAGGATTCCCTGAGCTCTGGCTAATGTTTGGCTGTGGGTCTCTGCATCTGTTTCTATCAGTTGCTGGATGAAGTCTCTCTGATGACAGTTGGGCTGGACACCAATCTATGAGTATAGCAGAATATCATTAGGCATCATTATACTGACATTATTTTTCCTCCAGTGGTGTTAGGCTCTATCCTAGATCTCTGCATTATTCAGCCTCTGGGTCCTAGTGTTCCAGGCAGTGTCAAGGGTGGGCTTACTCTCGTGGCACGGGTCTCAGGCTGGACCAGTCATTAGTTGGTTACCCTTACCCTCCACTACAAGTCTTGCCTGGTCACAGGAGATGGCGAGTTCAGGCTATGTATCCATTTTGCTAGGAGTCTTAGCTGGAGTCATCCTTGTAGATTCCTGGGAGTTTCCCTTGCACTGGTTTTCTGGTGCTCCCTACCCCCTCCCCACTTTCCAGTCATCTCTTTCAGTGCTCCCCAACCCCCTTCACCTAATCCCTCATGTTCCCATCCCCACACACCCATAATCCACCCACAAAATCTCTTTTTCTCCTTCCTAGAGAGATCCTAGTATCCCCCTTTGAGCCTTCTTGTTACCTAACCTCTCTGGGCCTGTGGATTACCGAGTTCTCCTTTTTGGTTGAGAGCCTAGTTCTTTTAGAAAAGAAGTGAAACTAGTAGAAATTCTGTTTCTTTTTTTTTATTAGAAAAATTATGGAGAAAAAAAATCTTCCTATTTTTACAGGGATGCATACAATTTACCAATATTATAAAAACCATATAATCTATGATTTAGGCCAAAATCCCTGTTTTCCTTCTTGAGAATCATGACCTAGGATAATTACTTTACAGTTGAGTATTAAAATAATTAATTAGAGCTAGGCAGTGGTGGTGCACACCTTCAACCCTAGTACTCAGGAGGCAGAGGCAGGGGAATCTCTGAGCTCAAGGTTTGCCAGGTCTACAGAGTGAGTTCCTGGACAGCTACAAGGCTACACAGAGAAACCCCATTTTGAAAAACCAAAAATAATAACTATAATAATAAAATAATAAGACTATCAGTGCAAAAATGCTAATTATATATTCCTTTTCTAGAAAAACAGTTATAACAAAACATTTTGTTTTTGTTTTTTGAGACAGGGTTTCTCTGTGTAGCTTTGGAGCCTATCCTGGGATTCAACTCTGTAGACTAGGCTGGCCTTGACCTCACATAGATCCACCTTCCTCTGCCTCCCAAGGGCATGGGATCAGAGGCATGTGCCACCACCACCTGGCAACAAAGCATGTTTTTAAGCTGTAGATAATCACAAAGCCCACTGCAGAAATTAGAAGTAGGCCATCTTCTGTCTTCCCAGTAGGTTATAACAGGATATGATAATACTGTTGCTATTGAATTCTTCTAGTAAAAACTTTTTTCCCCTAGCTGTCATCCAGAAAGTTATGTTAAAAAAACCAACAGTCTTTTCCTTTATGAACAAGTATGTGTTTCATAAAGATGACTTGTCCATTTGTTTGAGACTTAACCAAAGCCAGGTCTCTGTCTTGGGATTCTAGTCAGCTCCTGAGTCTGCTTCCCTTATTATCATGAGTTTAAAGGTACTTGAACCAAGTCAAACAGGCTGACTTCTGAGAAAAGGGCATCTCCTATTATTGCTCATTCCTCACCCAGGGTTTGTGTGCCAAGATCCTTCCCAGCGCTCATCCAACCGGTCAATTTATCCCACCTTTGAGTCTTCCAGACGGAACCCTTTTCAGAAACCTCAGGTAAGCAAATGGAGGCGCATGAAGCCCAGAGAAGGCTTGCTGGGGCGTGGCCGTGAGGAAGTGAGGAAGCTGAAGTACTGTGGTTGGGAGGGCACTTAGGGCAGGAGAATCTCGATACGTTCATCAGTGGCTGGTCTGTGAGGCTTTCCAACACACTTCCTCCTTGATTTTCTTCTGCCTTCCTTCTCTCTTCCAAACTCACTGTTCCTCCCCTCAGATGGACATGCTCATCAACAGAGCAGAGTGGGGCCTGCCACTTCTTCAGCATGACTAGACCTTTTCTAATCTTCAGACGAGTTTTGTAAAGACGCTCCATTGAAACAGTGTGTCCTCGATCCTCTTGGACTGGACCTTCAGTGGTCTCTGTGCACTCTGGGTTTGGGTCTGCTCGTTCAGTGGTGTCATCAGTCTGCAAGCTTGAGCACCACCACTTAGTGTTTCTTCTTACGTGAAGCTCTGCCAGTCTCCTCTCTGCCCATCCCGTTTGATTCCCTGGCCTGCTCAAGCTTTGGAGTTTTTATAATCCAGCCTATCTCTGAGGACCTCTAGTGTCCTTAAAGATAGGATAAGGACACCACAATTTCCTTCTTTTTCATTGCATTCTTTTGCGTTCATTGATTGTGGGTTTTAAATTGTCCTGTGCTTCTCCCTACACTGTAAGTACTATTAATAGCTTCTCCTTCTCTCCCTCTCCCTTTCTCATCTGCCCCTCCTCTCCTTTTCATTACTCGTTTCCTCCACGTCCTCCCTCCATTCCTCCCCCTCCATCTGCTCATGGATCTCACTGAGAGTGGTGCTGTGCCAGAAACCCTCACACTGACAGGCTTTTCACAGTCACATACTTCTCAGGCCTGCAGGCCGGTAACATGAGGGACAGTAGGCAGCCTCAGCACAGTGATATGCCGGCTAACTGAGGATGGAGGCCTCCCATCAGGGGTAGCAGACTGAGGAGTGTGCTCTAGATGATCGCTTCCATGCCCCAGCGTGAGCCTCTTGTCAAGAGAAATCAGAAATGATTTTTGTGTTGTTGTTGTTTTGTTTGTTTGTTTTTAATGTGGACAATTTGCTTGTTCAAAACAAAACTAAAAAAGCACTACAAGCCAAAACGAGCATGTCTTTGAGCTGGAGTGGGTCCCTGGCTGCCCTGCTGTCAGCCCTGCTCTGGGTTGATGCCCTGGGTGGTGGTGTGTTGTGGAACATGGTGTGCCGTCTTGAAAGAGGTATTGTCTCAGCTTAGAAATACAACTAGACATCGGTGTCATACTTGCTCAAGAGCACCATCACAGATCAAAGGGATTTCTGTCATTTTAGTAAGAAAGGTTGAGAATTATTAACTTAGGTATAGTGGGGAATCTTTGGCAGTTGCATTCCTGTGCTAATTGTTCTCTGCAAGCATCCTATGACCGAGCTGCACACTTAGAGCTGTGAATGTTTCTCACAGTTTTGATATGATTTCTGACAGGCTTTTCTTCTAGGGGTAGCAGTATTCTAATCCTGAAAGAGTGGACTCTGTTTCTTAGCTTGCCTGTTTCATTGGCAATTCTGTGCCAATCATCAGAAAAGTACCCACCATTTGTTCTGCTTACTGAGGGGCAGTGGCATGATGTCATCCATAAGCAGCCTTGGGGATAGATGCAGAAAGACCTACAGTGGAGCTCTGTGCACTGTATGAAGCAGGGTTGTCAGGCAGGCTAGTTCACTCAGGGTCTTCAGTATCTAACAGTAGTGAGAAGTTGAAGTTGGAACATAAAGAATAGCAAGACAACAGTACTGAAGAGAAACACTCTCACTTTTCAACCAAGGGCAGGCAGGGCTCTTGCATGTGGTCTGTGCTTTTCAATGTCTTAGATGCAGGAAATGGAGAGCCGTAGGCCTTTTAGGAGAAGGTACAGCTTTATTCCATTTTTTTTAATCTCTCATAGTATCCAGTATCTGCATAGGTTCAGTCATTAAAATTCACACAGGTAAGTTCTGGGTCATTTGGAGACTAGACTCAAATTTAATTCCCATTTCTCAGAGAGCCTTTTAGCTTTGGCCTTTAAATATACATATATTGTACCTTTGTATGATTTGAAAACACAAAACAGAATGCGTGGAGAGAAACGCACCAGTGACTTTTTGGTTATGGATCATGAGAACAGAGGATGCAATGGCTTATTCTAGTTCCCCAGAGTGACTATGTTGTGGTAAAGACAGTTGGATTGAAATGATTGCCCAAAATATTCTGGAACAAAAATATTAACATTCACAAAGGAATTTTCTCTGATCCAAGTGTCTTAGGAAGCCTACTACTCCAGCTGCTTAGCATTCACACCCTTTCACATTGAGTGTTGGGCTTCCTTGCATTTTTTCACAGATGGTACCTGATATGTGTAGTGATTTGTAACTGAATTTAGAAACCTGCGGTAATTAGATGTGACTTTTAAAATAAGGCATATTTTTCTGACACAATCAGCCTTTGCTCCTTTACTGTCCCTACAAGGAATTTTGAAATTGGCTGCCACTTTCTTGTGTGTTGCTCAGGTTTTCTTGCTGTGGGTTAAGTTGGAGGTCACCCCGTGACTCTGTCAGAGGCACAGGTTTTCCAAGCTGATGTTCTGCAGGGAGCTCTTTGCAGTTGTCCTAACTGTTGTCTTCTCTGGTGCAGGTAGTGGTAAGCTGGAGGCCTGAATGGCAGCTTCCTGAACTCCTGCTCCCAATAAAGTCATTTACATGGCAAAGACAAGTTCTCAGGGTGTCTAGTGGCGTGTTTGGTAACTGCTTCTTATGCTTCTGTAATGTGTATTTGGTGACATGATGAAAGAATTAAAACTTTTGCAGAATGTAATGTTTCATATTTAGTAATCATCTAAATATTATCTGCTGTCCATAATAAAAATCAAAACTGACCGACCAGCCAAATGGGCCTACATTCTAAATAGCCCTTGAACTAATTAATCCATATGACAAGAGCATTGAGACCATTGCATGGCCTGCTGGTTTGCTCTCAGTGTCTTTATGTATAATTCTAATCTTAATTTCCACGTGTCATGTCAATTCCTATACATGTAGCTCCTCTGCTTGCGTTACTTAGGATCCTTTTATTGTCTTGTTTTGTCTTGTCTTTTTCCTGAGCAAGGTCACTCTATAGTTATATATCTGAACTTGTCTATATGATGCAAAACGTTCCTGGCTTTGTCAAGCCAGCTTTATAAATGTGTTCCTTAACTTTACCTCTTTTGCCATGGTTTTTCTGGAAATGAAGCCCTCAGTGTCTTCCCTAATTTCCTGTCAAAGCTAAAGTGAGATGAAGATAGGGAGGAAAGAGAAGGCATCTCTGAGCCTACAGACCTTCTATGTGGCTGTCGCATTATGAAGAATCTGGTATTGTTTGCTTTGTGTCTTTTCTTTTTACTCTGCTGTCTCCATCTGCATTATTTCATCCCTTGAATGTCTGTAGTTCAAATTTGGAAAATTGTGATGGTGCTATGGACAGCAGGTAAACTTTAGAATGGGAGGAACCTGGATTCACGTTCAATCCCTGCCAATACCTAGCTGTTAGACCTCAGGAAGGTTCCTGGAATCTCTGGGACTCAGGGCCCACATCTGCGAAACGGGACAAATGCATGCACGTGTGAAATTCTTGTGAGAAAGAAAGTATAAAACAGCAGCAGAATATTTATGCTAGTGTCTCCATGTGGTTTATAACCAGAAGGCCTAGTTTCCTTCACACTTCCAAGTGGTCTTCAGAGTTTTTTACATCCATCATCCATATCTGGAATTACTTTCATGGTCATCAACTCATAGTTATATTTTGCACATGTCATCATCCACAGATGTTTTATTTATTTATTGTCTTTCCAGACATTATTAAAGACTCTAGATACACTTTTTTGATACTTTTTGATTTGTTTCCACTTAAATGATGTTCTAGTTACATTTTTAATCACAATTTTTTGCTATATATTATATTTATCATATTACGGCAATAACTCCCTGACTGGAAATTAAATTTAGAATAAATAGTGTATTAAATTTTCTCATACATCTGTAAAATCCAAAGACCTTTTATTTCTTGATAGCCAGTCACAGCACGTGTGAGCTGAACTATTTCTAACTTCCTTTTACTGTTGAGCTCCAAACTTTGTATTTAAACTTATAGATTCTTTTTTTTTGGGGGGGGTTGAGACAAGGTTTCTCTGTGGCTTTGGATACTGTCCTGAAACTAACTCTTGTAGACCAGGCTGGCCTCGAACTCACAGAGATCTGCCTGCCTCTGCCTCCCAAGTGCTGGGATTAAAGGCGTGTGCCACCACCGCCGGCCAAACTTGTAGATTCTTATTATTTACATTTGCTCTTGTCTCGTATTTCCTGCCCTTCAATTCTGCTATCATTCATGGTATTCACCTTTTTTTCTGAGTCTCCATTTTGTCAGTATTTTGCCAGCCTTCTTTAGACTGTCCGAAAAATTTTGGAATCAGCACCTGCTTCTTACTGTTTGAGTGTTGGTACATGGTCCTTTGCATTTTTGTATTCAGTTGGTTCCTCCTCAGTGATGCTGGGGTAAATCGTAATCATTTCTTCCCTGGGTAGAATCTAGATCCATAGCTGTGTCCACAATCACGTGATTGCTCTGGTGCATGTTTCATGGCAGATTCTTACTTAGACGCTAATTGTCAGTTTAAAATTTATCTGTGCACCTGCTGGCATACATCACTCATCGTCTCCCAGAGATAGTGGGCTCTTGGTTCATTGGAGCCTTGCTTCTTCTACGATAGTCAGGCAACCCTGTCAAGGACTGGGGTGTACCTGTAGTACATGCAAAGGCCCGGGGTTCCATCCGCGAACTCCCCCAACATTACAGTAGCTAGTAAGGTACCCTTAGGATCAGACAGCACAGCCTCTTGAGTTTGGAAGACTCTTTGCCAGTGGCTTTATGTGGCTGTAGGATGGGAACTATGTACGCACATGTGAGCTAGATGTTTGCTTGTTTCTTCAAACAGTAAGTAGTGTGGGGATGAGAAGAGTCCTCAAGTCGTTCCTTTACTGTTTCAGTTCTTCTTTATTAGATAATCCTCAACACTTTAAAAACTTAGAAAAGTGATGTATTCCTGTCTGAATCTACCCTCTCCGTTCTACAGGCAGATTCTGGTACATACTACTGTTCACTTTATTCCTAGAGACTGAAGGGAATTAAAATGCTTCCCAGAATTATTCTGTGGTTTTAAATTCTGAACACATTAGGGCTATATCCCAGAATGGCTATCACTTGTAAAATAAATATTTATTGATTTATTTCTCTAGATGTTGAAGATGCCATAGTAAAAGCTAGACAAATAACTTCTGATTTCATAATCTTTCATTATATAGGTAGCTTATCATGGAGTTTTGTCTATGATAAAATCTAGTTTGTATAATTCCTATGCTAGTTACAGATGTATGTATAATTAGTTTCCTGTGTTCAAAGGAAAGCCATCCATGGTTTGTGTACCATATGTCACTTGGTGACTTAGCAGAAAATTTGTTTCTTATAGTTCTAGACCCAGGGATGTTTAAGAACAAGATTCTATGTGGGGCAGTGGTGGTGTACACTTTTAATTCCAGTGCTCAGGAGGCAGGGGGTCTCTGTGAGTTCAAGGCCAGCCCATTCTACAAATCAAGTTCTAGGATAGACCAGACTATACCAGAAGCCCTGTCTTGAAAAATCAAAAACCAAAACAAAACAAAAAAGACCAAGAATCCAGCAAGGTAGGATTCCTTCTAAAGCCTTGCTTTGTAGGCAGCAGACATTTCATTGCCTTCTCAAAGCACAGCTGTTTGCACACATCAGGGAGAGCCCATGAGGGTGAATAAGGCGGCACTAATTCTGTTAGACTAAGGCCCCTCGAATACGACCTTGTCTAAGTCTAAGGATGAAGAAAGGGAGGGAGTTCTTCAGTCTCTAAAACATCCCAGAGCACCAGCCTTTCCTGGTGTGGCATGAAAGCAAAGAGTATTCCTTGCTTTCTTGTCTCAGGTCTCCCAACTCTCCTCTCTCAGTGCCGAAGAGAATGTCAGTATTTACTAGAATAAATACACAGTCTCATTTCTGTGGGGGATAGCCAGAAATATTGGCTATACCTTAAACCTAGACTTGGCTTCACACTGAGAAGACCTTCGGCATTGCTCTGTTTCTGCTCTTTCTCTTCTTGACTTGTAGTTCACTAGGTTTTTTTTTTTTTTCTGCTTTCTGGGATTGTGGACTAAGTGATTAATTCTAGAAACTGGGCTGTAGATTTGAGCATCTCCAGTTCTGAAAAATGCTGGTGCTGAGGGGGGAGCGAGAGAAAAGTAATGGAACTTACTACCTTCTACCTTGCTTTATTTTCTTAGCGTTCCCGTCCACTCTCTGCCAGTGACGCAGAAATGAAAAACCTTGTGGCCTCGGCCCGGGAGAAGGTACCAGGGAAGTTAGGCGGTTCTGTGCTTGGTCTGTCGATGGAGGAGGTAAAGATTATTTTATTTCAGGCCTTTGTGGGTTAACACAGGGTTTAGTGCAAATGAGTGAGGGATTCGTAATATAAATGACAAGAAATTCATGTCTTTCTCTGAACAGAAAGATTCTAGATAGGAGAAATTTCTCCCCAGAGCACATTCTAAATGTCATTGATTATTCCACACATGTATTTGTCGTTTTTTTATTTGTAACTCTGCCTTTGTCTTATAGCCACGTGGATTTCAGGTTTCAAAGCAGGTACTCTTTTATCTTATTCCGTTCTTTCTTCCTCTACCTAGATCAAAGTTTTACGGAGGGTAAAGGAAGAGAATGACCGGAGAGGAGGATTTATCCGCATATTTCCTACATCTGAGACATGGGAAATATATGGGTGAGGTGACTGCCTTTTTTTTTCTCCTAAAGTTATACCTCAAGTCTGCAAAGTTAGCTTGATTGTGACTCTGGGTTATTGCTTCTAATTTGGTACCTTTCTTACCTTATTTAAAATAATAATTAATCCACAAATCAGGCATGATGATACATGCTTATAATTTCCATATTCAGGAGGTAGAGGCAAGAGGTTCAAATTCATCCTCTGCTGCATAGTGAGTTCGAGGCCTCCCTGGGCTCCTTAAGACCCAGACTTCAGAGAGTGGGAAAAAAGACAAACCACCAATATCAATAAATCCAAAAATATGACCATCAATGGTAATCAACCCACTTATGTATTGAAGTTACCTTCCCCCCTTTTTAAGATTCATTTTCATTAGTTCCGATTACATGTATAGGTATACATGTAGCTGTGTGTGTGTGACTACAAATGGTCTCGTGAGCCAGAGACATTGGATTCTCAGGGACTGTTGTGACAGACAGTTGTGAGTTGCCTGCTTGATGTGGGCGCTGAAACTGAACTCAGGACCTCTGGAATAACAGTTAGTGCTCTTAACCTCTGAGCCATCTCTCCAGCCCTCCCTCCCCATCTTTAATCCCTTGTCTCCCTCCTAACCAGTTCTCTGTACTTAATTTTATGTTTTTCATCATCTTGATTTGAAAACTTATTTGTTCTCACTGTATGTGCCTAAATAATCTCATTTCTGATAAGCACTTAGTTCTAGTTTCCAGACAACAAGTACAATGCCTCCCCTGTAAGTATGCATTTTGATGATGGTTTTTGGCAAATTAAACCCCAATGTAACTGCTCCACAACTATTGCACAGGACACTTCCATAAGTCCTATATGATCCACGGCAGCTTCCCTCCTCTGTAATCTCAGACTTCAGTCATCAGCAGAGCATGTTTCCCAGGCGCACTTATACATGTGGAGTCAATCACTACGTAGTTTCTACACTTGGCTTCTTTTTTTTAATACAGTATTTTTGAGGTCCCTGCATGTTGTCATATGAACCAATAATCCATTATTTATTCCTGTGTACTGTTTGATTGTGTGACTCTGTCACAGTATTTTTATTCATTCTCCTACCATGGACGAGGTATGTCCATTGTCTGGCTGCTGTGAAGAAAACCCCTGTGGGTGTTCAAGGGCTGGGCCTTGTGTACCCTTAAAATTTCATTTCTAGAGTAGAATTTGATAAGGCATTGACCAGTGGTGATATGCTTTTACATTTTTATCCAAGATGTTGGAAAGCTCTAGTTGGTTTCCTTCCTTACCATCACTTAGTGTCACTGTGCTTTTTCAAATTAGGCAAACTAGTGCATCTCTGTGGTTGAATGTTTTTCTAAGAGGGTTAACAATACTGGGTATATTACCTCTGTTGGTACTTCTTTTTATTACTGTGTTACAAAAGACTTTGATATGTTTGCTACAATTCCTTTCTTGGAGATGTGTGTATATACATGTATATATGCATGTACACATGTGTCTATATAGTATTTCCTCCAAGTCTGTGACTAGTTTGTTCATTTTTATAAGAATGGCTTTTGTTAAAGCTTAGCTATTGTATTTCTTTTCTATGAAATATTTGCCACTTTCTGTGGTGCAAAGCCCTTTTCTCTTGTGTTTCTAATAGGAAGTTTTGTTAATTTAGCCTGCATATGAGGTCTGTAATATGTTTTGAACTAAGTATTGAGTGTATAAACTTCAGGGTAGGTTCCTCTTTAGTGACACCCCACACATTTTGATTGTTGTGTTTTGTTTTTATCTATTTAAAATATTTTTTCATTTCCCTGTTCATTTGCTTTTTAAGTTATTTAAAAGCATATTTGTTTTTAAAATATTTGGGGTTATTTCTTTTAGTAACTGATTTTTCAGTTTACTTCTGTTGAGGTCAGAGAATATAATTTGTAAAACTCGAGTCTTAGAATTTACTGAAATTTCTTATATGACTCATTGTGGCACATGGAAAGTGTATGTTGAAAGGGTGTTTGACCTGTGACTGGATGGACTGCATCAGGAAGGTATATCAGGCCATAGGGTCTGTGCTCTTAACTCAGCCATCTTTACCCCTCCTATCAATTGTTGAGATTCTGTCTGGAAGTTTACAGCTGTCCTTAGTGACACCATTTCCTTTTGGTTCTGTCCATTTTGCTGTGTTCTCGAACACTATTGTTGAGGGCACCTTCAGGCTGTATCTCCATGAGAAACAGGCTTCTTCCCTGTTAAGAAAAATTCTTTGTTCCTCATAATGAGACCTGTCTGTCTGTCTGTCTATCTACTCTATTTATTCTGAAGTTTACTTAATGTGCCTTAATTACTTCTCCTTTTTCTTGTGACTAGTATTTTTCTATTGCTTTGTCTTACAATTTTTGTTTGTTTGTTTGTTTCTTGAGACAGGATGTCCTGTAAGTCTGTTTACAGACCAGGCTGGCCTCAAACTCACAGAGATCCACCTGCTTCTGCCTCCTGAGTGCTGAGATCAAAGGCATGTACCACCACCAGGAGACTTTTGTCTTACAATTTAAAAATTAAAAACATAACTGATTTTATCTTTCTAACAATGTTTCTAAACAAATGATGTTTAGAGGTTAGAATGACTAATCTCATGGTTACTTTTGGTGGTAGAAACACCTAAAATGCCTCCCACTTTGCAAGAATATTATTACCCATGGTCACCATGCTACATAGTAGATCTGCTAACTTTACTTCCTAACTCTAAAAGTCTCTTGTTCTCACTGCTCTGCTCTCTAAGTATGATGTTAGACTTCTGTGTGGGTTCTGCATAGGAGTAAATAATACAGATTTGTTTTTCTATGCCTGACTTACTTCATCCACATTTATGACCTCCAGGTTCATCTATGTTGTTGAAGATGACTAGATTTTGCCCTTTCTAAGATATAACAATATTTTACTGTGTAGGAAACACGTTTTTCTTCATCCATTCCACTCTGGATAGAATAATTAAATTGACTCTATATACATTTACAGTGTTTTCATAAATATGAAAATACAGGTATCTCTTGCTGGATCACACAGTAGTTCTTATTGTTAATTTTTGAGGAATTTTTATGCCGGTTTCCATAGTGACAGTTTACATTCCCAGCAATGCATCTAAAGGGTTCCTTCTCTTTTTCTGCATCCTTGCTAGCTAGTTTAATCCTTTTTTTTTTTTTTTTTTTTTTGGCTTTTTGAGACAGGGTTTCTCTGTGTTGTTTTGGAGCCTGTTCTGGAACTCGCTCTGTAGACCAGGCTGGTCTCAAACTAACAGAGATCCGCCTGCCTCTGCCTCCCAAGTGCTGGGATTAAAGGCGTGCAACACCAATGCCAGGCTCATTTAATCTTTTGTCTCTGTTTTTCTTTGGTTTCTTTGGTGCACTTGGGGTATAGCACTCAGGGCCATCTTTGCATTCTTGGGATGAGTCTTAGGTGCTTAAGTCTTTTTAGTGGTTTTTTGTTTGTTTGTTTGTTTTGTTTTTCGAGACAGGGTTTCTCTGTATTGTTTTGGAGGCTGTCGTGGAACTCACTCTGTAGACCAGGCTGGCCTCGAACTCACAGAGATCTGCCTGCCTCTGCCTCCCAAGTGCTGGGATTAAAGGCGTGCGCCACCAACGCCCTTCATTTAGTTTTTTTTTTTTAAATATGCTTTGACTTCAGTGTGTTGAGGATTTTTGCATTTCCTCCCTTGCTCCCCTTCTCCCCCTCCCTCCCTCCCTCCCTCCCTCCCTCCCTCCCTCCCTCCCTCCCTCCCTCCCTCCCTCCCTCTCTTGCTCTGCCCCTCTCCTCTTTTCATCCATCTTTCTGCCCATCCTTGTCTGGTTTTGACATTAGGACAATGTTGACCTTATATAAGGAGTTTAGAAGTATTCTCTTCTCTGATTTTTTTCCCTCTCTTGTTTTTTTTTTGTTTTTTTTTTTTTTTTTGGTAATTGTTTGAGATCTGATATTAGTACAGATGCCAGAACCTAGGTGGTGACAGCAGTAGCAGCTTCCTCCTCCTCCTCTTCTTCTTTTTAACTGAAGACTTCATTATTTCCATATTTTATTCTTCTGTTCATATTTTTATTCATCTGTTCATATTTTTATTTGCTCATATTAAATCTTAGTATGTTGTATGTACACAGGACCTTATTCATTTTCTCTAGATTATCAGGTTTATTAGCATGAATTGTTCTTTAATCGTTTCTTACCCTTAGGATCTAGAGCAATACGTGTTTGTGTGCTTCTGTATGGGTTTGTGCGTGTGAATGTGGCTCCCTGCAGAGGCTGAAGGAGGGCTCTGGATCCCGGCCCTAAAACTGGAGTTACAGGTCATTCTGGGCTGCCTGATGTGGGTGCTAGGACCCAATCAGGGGTCCTCTGTAAGTGCTTTTAATTGCTGGCCATTTCTCCAGTTTCAACATCCCCACTCACCCCGTTTTTCTGAGGCAGGGTCTCATATATCCAAGCTGGCCTAAAACTTGCTATATACCCAAGGATGACCTTGAACTTCTACCTCCTGAGTGCTGGAATTACAGGTTTGAGCCACTAGGCCCAGTTTATATGCTGCTGGAGATGGAGTCCAGAGCTGTGTGCATGCTCCCGCTAGGTAGAGACTCCCAACAACAGCTATATCCCAGCCATGACCCTTTGCATCTCTGTTAACCAGTGTGATTTCTCCTTTCATCCTGCTTTGTTTTCCTTTTTTTAATTTAAATTTGAGTCTTCTTTGTTTTTTCATTACTCTAACTAAAGGTTTATTGATATTATCTTAGAAAAATCATCTTGGGGCTGGAGAAATAACTCTGCAGTTAAGAGCACTTGTGGCTCTTACAGAGGACCCAGGTTCAATTCCCAGCACCCACATGGTGGCTCACAACCATCCGTAACTCCAGTTCCAGGGGATCCAGTGCCCTCTTCTGACCTCCATGGGCACCAAGCACGTGTGTGGTGCACATACATACATGTAGGTAAAACATACATAAAATACAATGAATAAATTAATAAAAATTTAAAAAATCATCTCTGCTAGCTGGGTAGAAGAAGGGTTTCAGGGGGAAAGGTTGGAGGATAAAAGGGTAACAGGGGATGGATATAATCACAGTACACTATGCATATGCATGAAGCTGTGAAAAGTAAATAAAATTTAAAATCAAGCAAAAAGAAACTACATCAAGTAATTAAAGAAAACAACTCATTTCATTGATATTTTGAATTATTTATCTAGGTTTTTTTCTTGGTTTATGTCATTCATGTCATCTTTTGATTAATAAGTTATCCTATCTCTCTGTTTTTCCTCTAGTGACCATCTATTTTGTTATTACAAAGTACTCCTCAAATAATATACTATGTCATCTATAAAATAGGGTCTTTACAACCATACATTTCTATCCTTCTTGTGTTATTGTTGGTCTGAGTTTTGCTTCTAAATCCCATGTTACTGCATTGTTATTTTTGCTTGAAGAGTCAGTTAAAATGTAAGGAAAACTAAGTCTTCCATTTATACATACATTGTTGTTTGCCGTAGTCTTCCCAGTGTTTCCAGCTGAAGAACTTCCTCTTTCAGGGTTAGATGTGTCCTGCACAGCTCCAATGGCAACACGTTGTCCACTTCCGTTTCTGTACAGATGCTTTTGTTTCAGCATTTGAAAGATTTTCTTGACAAGTTGTAGATAAAATTCTAGATTGACACTATTTTCTCTAGTACTTAAAAAAAAGTTTTTCGTTGTCGTCTCCTGGCATCTTATTCTTAGGAGGACTATGCAGTGTCTTTTGTTGCCTCCTGGTGTGCTTATTCTTTTGCTCAAAGTGTTATCCCCTCCTTTAGCTTCTTTCTAAGGGTGTGGATGTAGTTTTGTGAAGTGTGTGTGTAGTGTAGAACTGCATGCAGAGGCCAGAGACCAATGCCAAGCATCTTTCTTGATCATTCTCCACCTTATTTTATATTGTTTATATATTACAGGGCACGGGGGACAGTGATTGTGTGTGTGGCACAAGTTGTGTGGACATTAAAGGATGTCTTGCAGGAATTGAGTCTTTTTGGCAGTTAGGTCCCAAGGATAGACCACAGGTCCACCAATCTTAGTGGCAAGTGCCTTAACCTACTGTACCATCTCTCTGGCCTGTTTGTTTGTATTTGAGACAGGGTCTCTCATTGATAGAGCTCTTAAGCTTGATCAGACTGCCTGGACAGTGAACTCCAGGTGTGTTTACACACTTAGCACTGATGTTACAGATATGCACCACTGCCCCTTCCTCTTTATGTGGTTGCTAAGAAGCCATACTCAGGTCCCAAGTTACCCAACAGGCACTTTGTCAACTAGCCATCTCCACAGCCCCAAGATTATTTTTTATGGCTGCTTTCATCTGTTTGACTGTTGTATGCCATGGCCATTTATTTTTGCATTTAAGGTCAATTTTCTTTTTCTTTTTTGTTTTAAAGTTAGTATTCATTTGTCTGCAGCATCTTAACTTCTAATAATTCTAGTGAACATTTTATTTCCAATATTCATTTTTTGTATGTAGAATTCCTTTTTTCTATGCCTTGTTTCCCTCTTTTAAAATTTCTTTTAGATTTTGTGCATGCACTGTAATAATTTGAGTAAATATCTGTCTTTTTTTTTTTTTTTTTTTGAGACACGATTTCTGACTGTCCTGGAATTTGCTCTGTAGACCAGCCTAGAGATCCATCTGCCTCTGCCTCCCAGTTTTTTAGGTTTTTTTATTATTATGTTGATTATTATTATTATTGTTATTATTATTTTTGGTTTTTCAAGACAGGGTTTCTCTGTATTGTTTTGGAGGCTGTCCTGGAACTCGCCCTGTGGACCAGGCTAGCCTCGAACTCAGAGATCTGCCTGCCTCTGCCTCCCGAGTGGTGGGATTGAAGGCGTGCGCCACCATCGCCTGGCTTTTAATTATTATTGTTATTGTTATTGTTATTATTACTATTACTATTTTTACTCCTGTCTGTCTCTTCTGAGTCCATTGACTGGCATTCCTTTAGCTTATGGCAGTGGTTTCCTAATGCTGTGACCCTTTAATATCGTTCCTCATGTGACCCCCCAACCATAAAATTATTTTGTTGCTTCTTCATAACTGTAATTTTGCTGCTATTATGATTCACAATGTAAATATCTGATATGCAGCATATCTGATATGTGACTCCTGTGGAAGGATCATTTGACTCCCAAAGGGGTCGTAACCCACCTGTTGAGAACCACTGGTTTCCAGGATACACTATTCACATGTACAGTAGATTTTGATTAGATGCTATATATTTAAATTCTATCTATCCATTGTTCAGATTTCCTTGCCCACTTTAAGCCCTGTTCAAGTTTTTTGTTGAGGTATTTGAATTATTTGTAGATCATAATCTTTTTCCAGCCTGCAAAGCTAGGGTTCCTTTAATATAAGCCCAGTATATATCTATGTCAAAAGACACTGTTGGGGTGTCTGTGTGGTGACCCAGCTTTCAGAAGATTCCCGTGTCTGGCAGCTGGAACTCCATCTGCAGCCCCCTGTGAACTGTGGCAGTATTGAGGTACATTAGTCTTGCTTGTTCTTTACTCTGACTGTTGCCTTTTGCTTAATCCGGAGGGCTTTTACCTTCTGCTTGAGCAGATTGGTATGCACCTCAAAACTCATTATTGTGGATTTTTTCCCTCATACATAGCCTGCTCCTCTTCAGTACCTTACCCTGAAAATTCTAGATGCTTTTTATAGCTTTGATCTAGTCTTTTCATCTGAGAGACTGTGGGACTCCCCTTGGATCCTCCATTTTATGAATGCTCTGGAAATCGCCTGTAGGAAGAAAGGCAGAGAAACTGGAAGATTTAATTCTGTTACCTTTCACTAATAAGAATCACTCCCTGCGCCACCATTTGTTAAATGTCTGAAAACAGTTGTTTCTATATCTCGTACACTTTTCTGACTTTGGTGCCAGGGAGCAGGGCCGGTAGCAGTTATCCTCTCATGCGTAGAAGCAGAATTTTGTTTCATTGCTTTTGAACATTTTCCAGACAGAAAGTGTATGTTCCATGTAATCTTGCTCTTTTCATTAAACACATTACCAAGATTCATGTAGCTACAGCTCATTCCCTTAGAGTACCCTTTCCCCCTTGAAACTGTGGCTTGAAACTGCTATTAATTTCACATTCTTCTGTTGATGGACATTTGACTTTTCTGGTCCATAGCTGTCAAAGACAGCTATGTTGCTGACATTCTTGAATGTGTCTTCTGGGCATGTATCTAGGAATGGATTGCATCATGCAGCTTTTCTGGAAGAAGTGTTCTTGGAGACAGCATGTGACAGGAAGAACAGAGCAAGTCAGACAAGGAAACCTGTAGACTCAAGAGCGCTCCTATAAAGGAAGGCTTTGTGCAACAGGGTAAACTTGAGCAGCCATTATGCTAGGAAGGTTTCCATTTAGAGGCAGAGGGTTCGTGGGAGATGTGGGATGAGAAAGCTCCTAGGAGACCTATCTAATTGGTGTTGCAAAATCACATTCAACAGCTGTGCAGAGAACATGTGAATCAATGAGTGATACAGTTTCTGAAAGTTTGCAAGAAGAAATGCATGTCCCCTGCAGTAAGCAGTGTGGAAGTACTGGATGCTCCCGCTTTGGGGACAGCTGAACTGAAAGCCTCCTGTTTCTCTCCTTGATGCAGCTCTCTCCACTTCCTGTTGTTGTCCTTGTCTATGCGTGATTTCTTGGCTAGTTTTCTTTTTACCTTCCAGAGTGACATTTTGAATGTAGAATATCATCACCTCTTATTAATCTAAAAGAGAATGTTGTCTTCTGTTTTCTAAGTTGAATCCTCTTCTTATTCTTTGTTTTATTCTACCTGTTTTTACTCTAATTGTTTATCAGTTACTTTGAGCAACCATCTCCTCATTTGGCACTTTAGAAATGGTATATAAATATTCTATCAATTTTGTACTTGATTTGTGGTTTTATTTCTGTCTTTTTCCTCTTTAACTAAACTTAAGAGATAATTTGCTTTCTTTCTTTGTCCTTCAGGTCCTACCTTGAACACAAAACCTCCATGAACTATATGCTGGCAACACGCCTGTTCCAGGACAGGTAGGAATTTGCACAGCTAAATGTTAGAAGCATATGTAAAAGAAGGGTAGTAGCTTTATCAAAGTCTTCATGCAGGTCCTGGGGTAGAAAGGCCTTTTACAAAATCCAGTATATCGCTCATTTTCCAACATGCATTAACAGCTCTCAGCATTTTGTTATATTTGTAAAAGCCAACAAGTCATAAAAGTCTTCTGAGCAGTCTTACCAGATGCCCCATTTCCCTTCTTTTTTTTTTTTTTAAGAAGATCCTTATTCAGCACCTTTTGCATGCGGTTTGCTCTCCCTCCCTCCCTCCCTCCCTCCCTCCCTCCCTCCCTCCCTCCCTCCCTCCCTCCCTCCCTCCCTCCCTTCCTCCCTCCCTGTAGAAAGGGTTTACTTGGGCTCACAATTTAAGAGGCCAGCTCATCATGTCAGCAAAGCTCTGGAGTGTGGTGCAGCTGGTCACACTGCATCAGCAGTGTGTAAAGCAGAGAGTAAAGAATGTTCTAGACACAGTTTTCAATGGTGGAATCATCTGGTTCTCAAGAAAAAAGTATTACTGGTTCAGAGTACAAGGGGGGTTCATAAATGGCAAATTAAACGCATAGGTGCACATGCCAGCTGGTAAGCACAATGCCAGGGGAGTTGGGAACTGATGTTAGCAGAAGCTGGAATCCAGATGACCCAGCTACCAGGGCCATTTACCCTTCTGGATGCTTGTAGCCCATGCTGTATAACCACATTGTACAACAGCTCGGTAATTGGTAATTTTAATGAAGCACCTTAGTTGTTTGAAGAGATTCTCTTTAATGATATGTCTTGTTTTCTGAGGAAGTCTTAAAATAGATACCTAGACTTCAGCCATCTGCAGTTTCTTGGTTATCATAGGAAATTGGATTTGCACTTTGCAAATCTGTGTATTTGTGGTAAATAGTGTTGAATAATCACACACATGGCTTTTGATGATCCTTAGATTTGCATGGAAGACAGTCCCAGATCTTTGCATGCAAACTGGAGTTTGGACTGAGAACTCGGTCAAGGTTTCTTTATCTGTGCATGTCAGATCCTTCAGCAGGATTGTCAGTACTCTGGCTTTGTATCCCACAGCCTAGTTGTAAATCTTTCAATGGGAATAGCCTCCTTTCTCCCGATTCTCTGTGGAGTTACTGACACATTTTGGCTATATTCTCCATTTCCTTTTTTATTCCTTTCATATTTTAGCTTTGTATCCCTGGAGATTTATTTTCTGTCGTTTCTTTGAGATGGGCTTATGTTAGAGCCCGCTTCAACCTCCTACCAACTGGAATTAAGATGTGAGCTACCATGCCTAACTTCTTGAGGGTTTCTTATACTTTGTATTCTAAAACTCTCTTAAAGTAGTCTGTAGCTCTGTTTTTCATTTACCATGATCACAGACAGGAGGCACAACGTTTACTTTCCTATTTGGGAAAGTATGACTTTCATATCCAGGAATTACCCATGCTTTTGACTAGCTTTCATGTTTTATGCATGTATGTCTTTCCAAATCTTTTTGTCTTGAGATCTTTTCAGCTTCTTCATATTCATTCTTCTCACCTAGAAAAGTAATTTTTTACTATCAAGTAAAAAGCTATCAACTAAAAAATCTATTTCTTACTGTCAAGTATCTGCATATATTCGGTGAGCTTTGATTGTCTGGTCATGTATAGAAGTAATCCTCTAGTTTCTTAAAATAGGCATTTGCACAGGTTTCCTTCAAAGATCTATTGTTCTGTTTCTGAACTGACATGAACTCCATCCTTGACTCTGTATCTTTCCACACTTGGGTTTTTCATGAGGGGTAAAGAAGGCACAGCAGGCCAGTTGGAAACCCAGCCTAGCCATAATTATGAAACATTTTGTTTGGAGTGAGAAATGTGATGTATAGTATATGTGAATGGGCATGATGTCATACACCTGTAATCTCAGCACTTGGGAAGCTGAGGCAGGAGGATCAAGATTTTGAAGCCAGTGCTACATAATGAGACCGTATCTCCAAAAACAAAACAAAATATTTATCTTATTCATTAGTAAAAACAGCCGCAGCCTTGCCAGCCACCATGGTTTCAACCAGTGAGCAGTGTCTCCAGCATTTAGAATAGTGTGACAGGAAGAAAGTGAAGTTTCTTTTGAAAATGAGTTATAATAACCCATTAGTGTGCTGGATGTGGTGGTGCATGCCTTTAATCCCAGCACTCTGGAGGTCGAGGCAGGTGGATCCTGGTGAGTTAAAGCTAGCCTTCTTTCCAGGCTAGATGGGATATATATACCTTGTCTTTAAAACAACAAAAACTATTATTGTGTATTTTCCTAAATTTATATGGATAATAATTAGACTACATCATGCAAGTTAGCATATTTCTGTAATCTTTCTGTATGTTTCAGCTAACAACTGTTGGATATAAACTTACTTCCTACTAAGAAAACAAATTTCCCCACTTAGCAAAAAATGCCTTTATGATCTATTCTGACCACCTTTTAAAGCATCATCTCCAGGATTCGTACCAACCTCAGTTCAATGAGGCCACATTTCCTTACTTTTTATACCTCCTTATCTTTACAGACTTCCCTTTGCTTGTGATACCTTCCATTCATCCCTAAATAGCTCTAGCTAAGTCTTTCGTCCTTCAGTCAGCATTATATTCCTGGACTGGATTACAAGTCCCCGTTACTGACGTGTACTTCACCTGTTGTCATTTGAGTGGATGCTTTGTTGCGTTCATCTTTGTCAGTGTGGAGAGCCTATCAGTATAAAAAAATATGCTTTGAAAGAAATGAAATATGTTCATTCAAATCCTCACATCTTCTACTAAATTTCGTCTCTCAATCTGAATTGTTTCCTTCACACATTAAATTGTTATTGTCAATTTCAAACTGATTATTCATTCATTTCTTTTAGGTCAGGTTTTCCACCTTCCATCCCTTCCCACAACTCTTCCTGTCTATTTGACCAGCTTTGGCAAACAGTATCTTACTTAGTGTCCTATTGTATGACAATAGATTAAAAAAACTCTGGCTGCAAATTAGTAACCCAGAGGGATCTTGTAAGTGACATTTATGCCCTTGCCCCATCCCTGGAGGGAAGTGGAGTTACTCATTAAAAGCTATCCATGGGATTGTACTTAGAGACCATGATTATAGATCCCTAGAGATGACCATTGTCTGGGCTTTAGTCATCCTGAGTTTCCTGGACTGCTCTTATCAGGACACTAGCAGAATAGGAAAGTATAGGAAAAGATAAACAAAGCAGCCTCATGAAAATTTAACTTCTTTCTCTTGATTCTCTGAAAATATTATCTATATTACTTTTGCCTTTTAAAACATTCCACAATTTATATACTATGTGTCTCCATTAACATGCCACTTTTGAAATGACAAAGTATTTGATTGAATAAGTTAATGGAAAGAGAATTGGCTAGGAAGTATGCATAGTAATGAAATGCCAAAAATGGTAGCTTCATGGTGAGTATATAGTTGTCCAGTATCTTGTGGTGGATACATGTGATGTTTTAGTTTGGGTTTCTATTGCTGTTAAGAGACACCATGACCATGGAAACTCTTATAAAGGAAAATATTTAACTGGGGCTTGCTTACAGTTTCAGAGGTTTAGTTCATTATCATCCTTGTGGAACATGGCGGCACACAGGCAGATCTGGTGCTGGAAAAGGACCTTGAGAGTTCTACATCTTGATCCACAGGCAGCAGAAGGAGAGACTGTGTACTGGGTGTAGTTTGAGCATATATGAGACCTCAAAGCCCACTTCTCCTTGTAGTGACACACTTCCTCCAACAAGGCTTCACCTACTCCAACAAGACCACAGCTCCTAATAGTGCTACTCCCTATGGGTCAAGCATTTAAACACAGGACTCTGTGGGGACCATTCCTATTCAAACCATCACAAATGGTGATAAAATTGTGCTAAGCTAGATATAGGAAGGAGTAAGAGTCAGACTGTGGAACACCCCGCACCCCCAGTGTTAAGTGTGGAAATTGAATGAGAAGGATATGTAAAGGAAAAGCAAAAGCCTGTTTAACAAGCATGGTTGACATTTAGTCTTTTTTTTTTTCTTTAGTTGTGGAAAGTATTTTTGATGAACAGTTTTTTTGGAGCCCCATTATAGTGGAACTTGGTTTCCTATTCTGAAATAGTTCATGAAAGCAGAAAGCTCTGTGGTCAGATCTAAGCCCTGAATTCCAGGGTAGACCTTCCAAGCCCTGACTATGGACAGAATGTAGACGTATCCTCTCCTGCTCATCCACACACATACATGTACATGCACACACATGCATGCTCTTACACATGTGCACATGACAGCAGGGGTAATAGCTGCCTTCACTATGTCATGAGGAGTAATTGTGATTTGCTTTATAAGTAGGTGGACAAATATTAAGTCATTGTTCTCATTTTTCTCTGCAATTTCTTTGCCCATTCCCCATTTTTCAAATGATACTGCCTCACAATAGTCTACTTTTCTCTGAGGATGTTCTGCTTCTCCCCAAAATCCCCAGATTGCCCTGCATAGATACCGAGTAACCAATAAAGACTTTGTGAATGTGGTCCTTGAGTGTGTGAACCCTGCAGTGAGTGTGTGGGTGGTACTCCCTAACCCTGCTGTCCTTTCTCCGTCTACAGGGGAAACCCAAGAAGAAACTTGCTGACAGGAAGAACACGGTAACTAATTTTTGAAAGTTGACATTCCTGCCATCTGCCATGTGCAGCCTTGCACAGACCAAATATGCCTTATATAACTGTTTTCAGTTGGGCCCATCATGATTAGCAGCAATGTGTAAATGCTTTCTTTAAAAAAGTATTCTGTGGCCACATATTATTAACTGGATATAAGATTAAATTTATCAAAACTTTATTACATCATTTTAACTGGCAGTAACAGATTTGTTGCTTGGTGGGGTGAAAGAGACCAGGGTGTCAGTAAGACTAAGACTATTGCCATGTTAGCTCCATGGTTTTCTTGTGGCTTTGGTATACATTAGGCACATCGCTGACCCTACTGGAAGTCAGCACATAGGTAGCTTTTCATTTGGACAGAGTAGAAAATAGCCAAAGGAAAAACCAACATGACTTTGCCTAAGTCAAGATGGCAGCTGCCACAGAAACATCTTGGCCTATACGCCTGCAGGTTACAGAGAGTTCAACAATTTACATGTGCCTGCTCTGTGCTGTCCTTTTCAGAAGCAATGTAATAAGAAAGACAGCATAGCTACTTGCATCTCACTTTGTTTTTCATTATGAGTTAATTAAAACTTCCTTTTCACTCAATATCTTGAGTTACTGTGTGTTTGTCTCTGTGTGTATGATGTGTGGGATGTCCTTTTACCATGGCACAAGTGTGGAGGTCAAAGGACACCTCTGTGGAGTTGGTTCTCTTCTTCCTTCTTTACATGGGTTCTGGGGGATCGAAGTCAGGTTACCAGGCTTATACAGAAGTGCCATTACACAACCAGCAATCCCACTGCCACACCCAGGTTTTTTGAAGCATAAATTTAGCTTTTTGGTTTTTTTTTTTTTTTGGTTTTTGTTTTTGTTTTTCAAGACAGTGTTTCTCTATGTCTTTGGAGGCTGTCCTGGAACTAGCTCTTGTAGTCTCGAACTCACAGAGATCCGCCTACCTCTTCTGGGATTAAAGGCGTGCACCACCAACACCCTGGCGCCATAAATTTAACTTTTAAGGAAGTCATGGTATCCTTTTTAGGCATGACTAAAATTAATTGCTTATAGCTTATTTCCAAATGAAAGTTCAAATTTGTAAGTTTTCTTTAGCATTCAGTCAAGGAATAGACTTCCTAGGTATATTGCCATCAATTTAGAAGTTAGAGAAAAGAAGCTAAAAAAAAAACTTAGACAAAAAGAGCACTTAAAAGATCATTTTTGAGCCATTACATGGCTTAGTCATGTAATCCTGGTACATAAGAAACTAACATAGTGCTGTGGTGAGTTCCCAATCAGCCTCAGATACTTATTTTTTCATTAGGCTAGGTTATAGTGTAGAAACCCTGTTTCCAAAACCTAGAAAGAAAAAAAATTATTAAAATGAATGTGTCGTGGTCTCCAATTTTTAGCTGTCATTATATATTAATATTCATGTGAATATTTTGGTAGTATAGAGGATTAAACAGACAAAAGTGTACTGTGGTATTATATGCTGGAGTATGAAAGAAGCATTACTAGATTTAAAAGAATTGAAATAATACCATCATATTCTTGGAAAATCTTCAAATATTTGGGCTAGAAGCAACACATTTCTAAATAATCTATGCATGTCAAGGATATCACAGAGGAAATTAGAAGGTATATTGAAATCACTCATAATAAAAATAAAGAATAAAACAAATAAAATTAAGAATAAAAATAAAGCTAAACTGGTGCCTTGAGGGATATTTGTAGCGTTAAGTGCTTACATTACAAACTGTGCACTGAGCTAGGCACGGTGGATGTGCCTACAATCCTCCTGCTCTGGATGGTAAGGCAAACACTCCTGGCTTCAAAGTCAGAAGAAAGCATGCAAGAAACAGAGGGAGGACTCTGAGGACCGCAGTCACAGACCTGGAGTCTACCTTAAGAAACTACACAAAGCAGAGTAGAGTAACTAGTAAAAGTAACTAGAAGTGAGAAAGGAAGAAAAGGTGTAAGGCAGTTAAACAAAGCAAACAGAGGAGAAAATTGACAAAAGAGAAAGAGCACTGGGTGCCAGCACCAGGTAGAGGGGCTGGCATGAGTGTGACGCTGATAGACACATGACTTAGGCTTTTTGACCATGGCGACTCTTACAAATAAGAACATTTAGTTGGTTACAGTTTCAGAACATCGGTCCTAATTAGGATGGCGAGCATGGCTGCACCTAGGCAGATACGGTGCTGGAGCTGAGAGCCCTACACCTTGACAGAGGCAGCAGGAAGTCGAGTCACTGTCACCCTGAGTGAAGCTTAATTTAAGTTTAAGGAAGACTACTTCTGACTGGCGCGCCTGCTCTGTTGTGTCCCCTGCAGAGGGAATCCTGAAGGAGCACCAGAACTGAAGGTGGAGAGCATGAATTCCAAGGCCAAGCTGCATGCTGCTCTTTATGAGAGGAAGCTACTGTCTCTGGAGGTGCGAAAACGTAGACGACGGAGTGGCAGATTGAGGGCAATGAGGCCAAAATACCCAGGTACCGGCCAGTGAGCATTCACCAAACTGTATGATCTGGGTCCTGGCAGAGCCAGTTAACCAGTTTCTTCCCTAATATCTAATGAGTCAGCGCTTTCCTGAGCCCATGAGGTTAGTTTTGCTCTAGAAAAGGTCTTGCCACTCTGAAACTTAATTGGGAAAGGATTATACGTTTTTAAATGTCCAGTGCCTTAGCACTTGCATTAAAAGCCATCTGAAGTGAAGTACATGTTTTTGGCTCCTGCTCTCCTTCCACCATCAAGCAAATAGTTTAGAATAATGAGTGTTGAGATTAGTGGGGTTCTGCGCTACGCTGCTGGCCTTGAGGATGACTCAGTTCATCTTTTGGAATTGGCCTGAGGGTAAGAGTATTTCAGATGGCGTTTCTCTCCTAGGTTGTCCTACATTACAGATCTGTTTTTAACTGACTCATAGATGGACAGTCCTCCCTCCCTTCCTTGTAGAGCACCTGTGTCAGGCAGCTTGTTAACCATTGGGGTTTCATTGATGAATTAAAAAAAAAAAAAAGATATGGTTCCTGTTCTAAGACAGCAGTAAATGTACACTGGAATGATATTCCCTTACTCTTTACATCTCCGTGGAGGGTGCTTTGTTTTGTTTTGGTTTTTTGTTTTTGTTTTTTTGACACCCTCTGACATGCTGGAGAGTACACAGTCCAGGGCATTTTGTGCTGGGGTTTGCCTTCAGTAGTGAGAGCCATGGGTAGTGAGAACTGATCGTTAATAGGGTTGTTAGGAATATAAGATTATAGTGATGTGCTTTCTGTTAATTTTGTGTCTCGTTGCTAGTTTGGCTTAGAAATGGGTTTTTGCTAAGAAGATAAAGGAAGGTGTTGGGAGAGAGGACATTTTAATCCCTTTTTCAGCAACATTAGTGATTCTCCGCATTTAGTGATTACCCAACCAGCTGAAATGAATATTAAAACTGAGACAGAAAGTGAGGAGGAGGAAGAAGTTGGACTAGACAATGAAGATGAAGAGCAGGAAGCTTCCCAGGAGGAGTCTGCAGGGTCTCTTGGAGAAAATCAAGCCAAATACACGCCTTCGTTGACTGTGATAGTGGAAAACTCACCCAGAGACGGCTCCATGAAAGTCACCGAGTGGACTAATAAAGGTGATCAGTGCTGCAAACTTGAGACTCAAGAGCCAGAGTCTAAGTTTAACCTCATGCAGATTCTCCAGGATAATGGAAATCTAAGGTAGGTACCTTTGAGAGCAATGGCCGCACGCTGGTTACAGCTGACTTGTCCTGAATGCCAGTGCTTGTCAGTGGCTTCAGTTTCCTTTGGTAATCACAGAAGTCCTGTGAACTAATGACTGGGTAGACATTGTGCTATTACAGAAACGGAGGCTTAGAGAAGTAACTTGTCTGAGGTCGAGCTGTAATACGACCTGAATTTCATAGACCCAATGGATGCTTGCTTGGCATTGGTCTCTAAGAGTGTATAGTGATCAAGATGAGGAACTCAAGCAGTTTAGGTTTAGTATGTGAGACCTCAAGGAGCTGGGGCTCTGGCCTCCATAAGGACATGGAAAATGGGTCAGAACAGCCTCATGTGAGGGGGATCTTTGAACCAGGCCTTAACGTAATCAGATTTTCCAAGGTCTGGGAGTGGTAGGTGTGTGCTGAGTAGGCAGAAGTCAGAGGCCCAGAAGTGGTGTGGTACAGTCCTTCCTCCAGTCCATTAGCAGACCCTGCTTGGTGAGTACCCGCTAGGTGCCAAGAATATGTTAGGCCCTAGAGCATTGCTGGGAAGGTAGACAGTAAACAAACATGGCATTCCAGGCAGCAGAGAATGCTTTGAGGGTGGCAAAATGGTGTGAAGGAAAGGCAGAGAGCGTGCTGACTGTGCTTGAAGTGGGAGCTTTTGCTGTTAGTTTGTATCCAGAGTCAGTCCTGCCTCCAACTGCCAGCCCAGCCCACACAGGACGCAGGCCACTCCAGGCCGAACAAAACACAGGGACACTGAAAGCCTTCCCACTTGGGAAGTAGTTGACTGGGGATGCTGAAGAAGTCAGGGGGGCATGTTAAGAAGCTAGACTTCCCCATATGGATGCTGTCAGATTGTTCCCAGGCTTTAGGGGAGCTAGGTTTGGTTTCTGGGTATTTTTTAAGTAGCTACATGATAGAGTCAGAACTTGTTTTAGAAAGTAAATTTTGCTCGCATTGTGGGAGAGCAGTTGGTTACAGAAGAAAGCATAGGAAGAGGACAGTTAGAACTGTCCAAATCTAAAAGATGAAGTATTGGCCAGCGATGTTATGGGAATGAAGAGAAGGGTATGGGCTTAAGCCATTTGTGAGGCAGACTAAAGCTCTGCATTAGCTAATGTGGTGATGCCATCAATGGGCAGAAAAAACAGGAGTTGTTTCCTGACAGAAGCCCAGGCTGGCTTCATTGTATGTAAGGAGGATGTGCCCTGTGCTGACTAGCAAAAGTACAGCTTACATGTCAAGGGTCATAGTTGAAGCCTTATAGTGGGCCTTACTGTCAGTTCAGATTAACTTGGAAAGTGGATGGGGAGACGGCTGAGTAAGGCACTCTGGGGAAAGGGCACTCTAGGTAGAGCAGTAGCGAGACTTAGAGGTAACAGTTCAGAGATGGCTTCAGAGCAGGAGGAGCAACACAGTGTCAGCAACAGCAGGAAGGTGTCAAATCTGCACTGCCTAACACCCCAATGTTGTGTGAAGGAATAAAGGGACACTCCTGAATTTGTGGTGGAGAAACAGATGTGAGCTGAGGAAATCAGAAAGCAAGTGTGAAGTTATTATTCCAAAGGGCTGGGCAGCAAAAGAAAGGTGAGACCACATCATGGAGAGGGCTAGCTAAGAAAGGATGCTTTTCTCGGTAAAGATGGGGATTCTGGGGCGTCTGTAGACTGGGGAGGAAGGGTCCTAAAAGAAAGGTGGAAAGAGGCCAAGTCATAAAGGATGGGCTGTGGGCGAGCACTGATGGAAGCTAAGAGTGGAGAAACTGAGTCTCTAGGCAGTAGCCTGTGCGCTCTAGAGGCCATATCTCGCACTTGACCGGGGTATGGAGTAGTGTAGGTTTCTGAGGGTGTGTGGAGAATGAGAACAGTCAATTGAGGAGTTCTGGTGGTGTGGACTCATTCCCAGTACTTGGGCTCTGATCTTTGGGGTCGAGCTTAGTGATTACTTGATTGAGGGCAAATCACAGAGTCAGAGACACCTTCCAGGCTTCAGTGTTCTGTCAAGCCAAGGTGCAGGGTCAGACCAGGATTTCTGAAACTATATTCTGAATTTGGGGGCAGGAGTGTTAGAAAATTGGAAGTGGAAGATGGAGGTATGTTTTGAGCTCCATTCAGCAATAAAATCCTCCTTATCGTCTGTAGAAATAAGTACTTCTTAGCAAATCTTAGGGACTTCACTCTGAGCTTGTAGGATATATTGCTGTCAGTCAGCAGACTCCAGACTGTTGCCCATTGCCCTGGGGGATGTTTCAGTAGTCCCTAGGGACCTGGGGATGGCCAAGGCTAGGGTTGGAGACAGCATGTACCACTTCCTTGTGTGATTTATCTTTCTAAAAAACTTGGTTTTTAGAACCAAGTTGGTTGGTTACAAATCATGCCAGTCTTATACTTCTGTCCAGGTAGGGGGTGTGCCAATGACTGACCAATGCCTTTGAGATGGTTTCAGGTTAGCTTTCTGGGTCCTTTTAGGAAGGTTTATAGATAATGAAAACCTTGGTGCTCTTTGTTTTATGTGAAACAAAATAAGGATTGAAATTTGAACTGATAATCACTATGAGGGCTGTAGTCAGTGCAGTTGGTTACTCAGCTACAGTTGGAAGTATCTGAGGTGTGCTGTTGTTGTCTAGATGAGAATAGGAATGTCTTTGCTGCAAACATGTGGACACTTAAATTCATTGTTTTAAATTCATATTTCATTCCCATAACTGTTCCTGTTAAAAATAAAATTGTAACCTTATTTATAGCTCACTTGCTAGAAACTCTTACAGATGAAAACTCAAGAGCAGTCAGACTCCCTGGCCTGACTTCCCTGCACTGAAGTCCCCAAAACACATTCAGTCCTAGACCCTGAAGGATCTTCAGTCTGCTTGGGACAGATCCTTCATCTTAACCTTGGGGAACATGAGCAGACAGTGTTTAGTGATCACATGTGCAAGGATTGTGAACGGAGTTTGTGTTGGGCCCTAATCTTAGCTGATGTAATTTTGGCTACAGTGTCAGGAGGCCGATCAGCTGAAGTAACCAAAATCTTGCCTGAAACAAAACAGATCTGCCACAATTAGCTGCTGAAGTGAAAGTCAGCACTGTCTCCTTGGCCCTCTGGCTTTCCCACTGCAGCTTGAGGAGAGTCCTTCTCTGTAACCTAGACCACCAGGCAGAAAACAACTGTCACTGGTGCATTTCACCATATTTTCCCCACTGAACATGTGGGTTGTCCCTGCCTGTCAGGTCATGTACACCAAGCTCAGTTGGACGACATTCACTTGTTCTGTTCTGGGCTCCAGCCACTCCTGTCATGGAGTTGAGATGCATGACCTTAAAATTTGGGCTCAAAAGTTCCTTTGTAGAATCCATCTAGTTTCCACTTCAGAGGTTTTTCCATGCTAGGGATATTAATTCTCAGGGCAAAATCCCTATTTCTCTACTATCTGATAAATATATCCTGAAGGACCTCCACCACCAAATCCCTTCCTCTGTACTACCAATGTCCCAGTGAACACCAAACACTGCATTCTCCCAGGAAAATTCTTCAAATGTCAAAGAGGCAGGAGGGCAGGATAAGTATTATCCCTGATTCTTGTATGGGAAACAATTTAAAAACTCGTGTAGGGAAGGGCTCGTTATTCAGCAGTGTCTACCTAGCAGTTTTCATATCCTTAGCTAGCCTAACAGAGGACCCTTCGAGGTCACTTGGAGAGAGGCAGTTATGTGGTAGGTAGGTTTGCTGTCATTCCATCTCATAACGATGTGTTGTTTTGAATTTCTACAGCAAAGTGCAGGCCCGGTTAGCATTCTCTGCCTATCTTCAGCATGTCCAAGTCCGTCTCACGAAAGACAGTGGTGGTCAGACTCTCAGCCCCAGTTGGGCTGCCAAAGAGGACGAACAGATGGTGAGCTCTGCTTGCTGGGACCTTTGACTTGTCCCTTTTCTTTCTTTCCTTCTCTTCTCCCTTCATCCCCAACTCAGCACTATATTCTGATACAAGAATTATTGCAGGACACAGTTAAAGGTCTAACCATGCAAGCCTGGTGACCTGTGTTTGATTCCCATTTAAAGGTGAAAGGAGAGAGTTGACTCCACACACTATCTTTGACTTACACATGCATGGTGTGGCACATGCATCCACAGGCACCATGTATGCACATGCACAACATACACGTGCACACACACAATACATGGTAAAGTGTCTAGATTTCTCATGTTTTCATATGATGTGAAGTAGATCTCTAAAGTCATATGCATTATGCCGTATAGTAGAGGCATCCGTTTACTCCATTTTGAAATAGAAATTGATTGCTCATTGTATGTTAAGCCCTATGTAAAGCCTTTGAGAAAAATAACAATCTCTGCCCATAAGCTGCTTTCCATTTCATTCTTTGAGGGAGGCATTGATACCTCATCTTACAAATGCGGATTCAAAGACCTAGAAAAGCCAAGGCTTTTGTTCTATAGTTTGAATGTGGTAAAACTAGAACCAGGATGTTACCCATTCTTACTTTTACTTTATTCCCATTATTTTCTGCCCTGAGGAGTCCAGTTAGCTCCCTGAAAGTCAGGACCTTTTTGTAAACTCTCTCAGAAAGTACTGTTCCTCAGTTTAATGTCTGCTTAGAGTTGTATAAAATTTTTGGTTTACTAGAATCAAACTTAGGACACTTTTGATGGTTCATTAATTATTTGAACACACCCAAGATTTGATGTTGTCGATCATAGTGACTGGAGAACCAGGTTCTTTAGTAAGATCAGAGCTGAGGCATTGCCACAAGCATAGGGTCCTTTAACTCTGAGGAAGCTGTGCCCTTTGTCAGTGCTGACTTTAATTTTTAGTTCTCTTTATGAAAGGTGCATTTTAAAAAATATGTTGGTTATCCCAGAAAACAAATGATAAATTTAAAGTAGCCAATACATCCCAGAGATAAAAACTTGTGTGTCATGAATAATCCTTCAACCATGAGTGGAAAATGTTAGCTCTACTCTTTCCAAGTGGAAAATCGAGCCTGCCTTTTTCAGAGTCAGTTTGTCTGCTCCACTGAAAAAATAATGTTTTAATATAGTGGCTTAAACCACGCTATAGTAAAGACATCAGAGAACTATATAAAATACCCTCTGGTTGTGAGACTGTACCCTTTATGCTGGAGAAAATTGGACTTTAAAATCATTTTTTAAAAAAATCACTTAGAAAAGAAACAAAACAAAAACAAATGAACAAACAAAACCAACCAGACTAACCACTCCAGTTGCTGAGAATTCACCCAAGATTTAGGACTTTCTACAAGAATGTATAATAAGATCACCACTGCAAAACCGAGTAACATGGTGCTACCCCTGGCTGTGGCTTATGAGAAACAGGTACACAGCTTCCCTCTCTGATCCAGGTTAGATTTAGAGAGTCTTAGATAGCTCAGAGAGCACCTTAATGGAACTCTCGAGACCCGCCACATAAAAACAGTTTTGCTGTCTTATGTGTCGTAACCTCTGTGAGAATTTCTCTGAAACATCTGTGGTGTCATGAATGACCTGATTGAGATTCTCCCTGATCTTAGAACCCTTTGCCTCCATCTTAAATGAGTCTTCCATTCTCTTAATGACTGTCCCTAGCTTTGTTCCCCTACTCCCAGCTCTCAGAGTTCCCTTATCCTTAGGAAGGAAGACTGTGTCAGCTTCCAAGCACTGTAACAGTTTTTAGCTTCCTTCATCACCACCAGTGGTTTCTGCTCTTCAGCTCCGGCCACCCCGCATGCCTTTGTTCATACCTCCCTTCAGGGTCTTTGTATGAAGTCTCTTGATGTGACCTCAGTGTCCAGGTTCAGGGGCTGTCTCCAGTGGGTGGTCCTTTCTCACTCTAGATGCTGGGAGTCTTTGATATTTGACCCTTTACCCTCTGGCCTCTGTGGCAGTGTTTGTTATTAGGATTCTTTCTATACCTAATTTTTGTGTTTTCTTACAGGGTCTTACTGTGTAACCTAGGCTGGCCTCTAGCTCACTTTCCTTGGGATTATAGGCATGCACCATTGCACCTGATTCTGTTTTTTTCTGCCCTCTCACCTTTGATGAGTTCATCTGCTTCTGTGATTTTAGTTTGCACTGACCTTGAATGCTATCCTAAATGGCTGTGTTTGAGCACATTATTTAAATTATGATAGTTCCGTTTGTACATACATACTTTATGGTGTTTGTATAACTACTGCCTTACATAGTTACTTGCATGTACATTTGATTTTTATTTTGTGATTGCCAAGATACTGAGGGAAGAAAATATTCTCCTTTTGTTTTGTCTTCATGTAGCTTCTTATATCTAACACATTTGTAAAAATGGGTGACATACCTCTCCTCACATCTCTTGTTGAATTCCCAACATTGTCCTCTTCTCACATCTCTTGTTCAATCCCATCATTGCTTGTCTTGTTGGTGTTTAGCACAATCCCAACTTTTGCCCTTCTCTTCCTCATTACTTTATATAGGAGCTAGTGGTCCGTTTCCTTAAGCGAGCATCAAGTAATCTCCAGCATTCACTAAGGATGGTGTTACCTAGTCGGCGCTTGGCACTTCTGGAGCGCAGAAGAATCCTTGCCCACCAACTAAGTGACTTTATCGTTGTATACAACAAGGTAAGTTGTTTACCCGATGGTCTTTACTTGTTGGTTCATCGTACCCTGTTGGGGACAGGCCATCTACTTTGTTGTGTTCTCTTGGCAGTTTCATACCGTATATGGCACTCATGGGCAGTCCTGCTGGGTTGAAAAACTACTTATTTTGAGGGGCAGTGGCTATATTTAACTCTTAAGAAATTGCATAGTTCCTTTGCACTCCAGTATACCTGAGGAGGATCCTGGTCTCTGGGTAACTGTATTATAGTATTGTGCCTTCAGACAGTGGTGAGTTGGTCATTTGAGAGTGAACTTAAACTATGAATTTCATATGATGTCTTGCCTTTCTATATTGGAAATTAGATTTTCTTCTCTGAAACATTTGAAACAGATATCATTTCACACATATAAGGTACACTATTTAAGTAAAATTTTTCCAAACTGTCTTACATCTGAGGTTCTAAAATCCATTTTAAAAAGATGTTATTTGGGGGAGAAAAAGTATGGCCACTATGTAAGAGGAAAAGCTGAATCCTGGAAATTGACATGGCTTTTCTGAAATTACATGGAAAGACTAGTGGACTGTCAGCACATTAAACCTGTAGCCACAATTTATTCCAGGTCTGTTGAGAATTCTGTTTTGTCTTACACAAGTAAAAATTCAGTTTGGAAACTGATACAAGAGGCTCTTCCAAGACCAATCTTTCCTCTATGAATTGCAACAAAATATTGTGTCTCTGTTGTCCAGCAGCACTGGGAAGCTGCAATTATCATCCCAGATGTTACTATAAAAGGCTCTTTCTCTATGACCTTGTTAGTAGAAAGTAAAAACATGATTAAAAATTACATTCTGCCACTGTTACCTGGGAATTTCAAAACATTTCATGAAATGATGACCTGAAGTAGTATATCAGATTTGTAAGCGGTGAAAGTACAAGAAGAATTAGAGCCTCTACTGTAAGGAGCAGTTAGCTGAAGGCAATGAAAGCAGATGAAACACGCATCCACCAGGAGCCAGTTTGATTTTGTTGTTTTTCTCTGGGTTTGGATGTGGGTAGGAAACAGAACAAATGGCTGAGAAGAAATCAAAGAAGAAACTAGAAGAGGAGGAGGAGGATGGGGTGAATGCAGAGAGCTTTCAGGAGTTTATCCGACAAGCGAGGTACTGCTGATTAGTAACCATGTACTCCTGTCTCCTAAATTGCCCATTGAGTCACCACCAGCCCCTTGTTTCTGCTACGTGGATATGAATAAACTCAGTCCCCAAAGGAGGGAGCATTTCCTAGGTTTGGCCTCTCCATATCTTAACCAGTTGTGTTGCTGTTGTCATGACTTCAGTTATCAAAACACTGCAGCTTGGTGTCTGGGCTGGAGTTCTAGACAGCATTCAAAGTACACAAGCCTGAGTCCTGAGAGCCTCTTGGAAATGTGAAGCTAGAGGCTTCTAGTATTTACTGGGTCCAGATTTATTCCTGACCTATTGATGCTGTGGAGATGACCAAATTTTGCCTACATAGAGTAGGGTGAGGAACTGGCGGTTTCTCAACACTGTGAGGGTCATGCCTAACTTATATAAAATAGAACAAGTTTTTCATGCTTAGTGTTGACCTTGAGAAATTGAAAATCTCTATGTTGAACTCTGCTGATGTAAGCCAGCCAGACTGTTTTACTCATGGACATTGCATTTCCAAAGGAAGAGATAACAGAAGCACTTAATCTTAACTTTGGTAAAAGCTCAGGGTGGAGGGCCTTTTTAAATTAGAGAGTAGTCAGCTTGGAGAGTTGATTTGGGGGTTAAGAGCATTATCTGGTTTTACAGAAGACCTGGATTCTGTTCTCAGCACCTACTACATGGTGGCTCACAACCATCTCTAACTCTAGTCCCAGGGTATCTGACATAAAATAATAAAACCTAAAAATATGTTTTTCTCAAATTAGAGGGTTATGTAGAAAACACTAAACTAAAGGGAAAATCAACTGTAAGCCTTTTTAATTAGGCTTCAGTAGTCCAAGACACAATGGCAGGGTGACAGTATAAAATCAACATTCCATTATTTGTGAAGGTAAATTAGGTAATAGCTTATCATTCGCTAACACTGAAGTCCTTGGTTAATTCTTTGAACAGACCTCACTGTGGCCTCAGTGTCTTGTGTTTTAGGTGTGGAACAAACACATAGATCATTTTGTTGGTTTATAGTTGTGTAATGCTATTTTGCTAATCTGAAGTCTTGAGTAATATGTTTCAGAAAGCAGGTATAGAAATGGAACAAGAAAGAGCTTTCCACATTGGCCTCATAAAAACAGCAAATGCAAAAAAGGACACGTTGGCTCAGTGGTGAAGGTGCTGTGCCTAAGTCAGAGACTTGAGTTCCGTCCCCAGGATCCACGTGGTAGAAGGGAAAACACAATTCCTGCAGGGTGTCCTCCATACTCCCTCCGTGGTATGGATGTGTTCATACACAAAGTAAATAAATAAATGTAAAAAGATTAAAAGCAGAAAAGGCAAAAAGTAAGTGATACCAAGAAAATAGATTTTTTTAAGTTCCTAAAAGAGCAAAATAGAAGAAAAAAACCCCAAACTTTTAAAAAAAGAGAGGCTTAACTGGATATGAAATATAAACCATATATGCTCTTAACTAGTAGAGTGTTGGGGCTGAAAACACATTGGGTCACATTTCTTGTTGGTTGTCATTTAAGCCACAGTTGCTGGGAGCTGTGGTAGTGTAGGATCTTTCAGTAAATCAGGGTGGGTACCCAGATTCCTTCAGTAGGCTGACGAACTCAAATGCCTGCAGGAAGGAGGCAGGAAGACCTACATGATGACGTGGGCAAAGGATGAGACAGGTACAGAGTGGCTTGTAGTTGGGCCAGCTATCCTCTGCCTTCCGACATTCTGAGAGTGCAAAATCAACACTGCCAGAGAGAAGCAGGGCCCATTGAAACCCCAGCTGTAGATATTTGCCAGTTACGAACACTATTATCTTGTGTTGCTTTTCTTCTTGGGGATCTGCGGGTTTATAGAGATCATAGAGGTGGTTTCCTGGGTTCTCATTAGTGTGTTCTACAGATGGCAGGTGGGTTGCTTCACGTCCTTGAAGGCTACCTATGTAGAATAATACCAAGCTCCAGAGTTAAGAAAATGGCTATCATGCTGGGCGGTGGTGGCGCACGCCTTTAATCCCAGCACTTTGGGAGGCAGAGGCAGGCGGGTCTCTGTGAGTTTGAGACCGGGCTAGACCGACAGCCTCCAAAACAATACAGAGAAATCCTGTCTCGTAAAACCAAAAAAAAAAAGAAAAAAAGCTTGAAAAACCATGACTCTACCACAGCTTATATATACGTTTCTTAAAAACTCTGTCTCGTAAAAAAAAAAAAAAGAAAGAAAAGAAAAAGAAAAAATAAAATGGCTATCAAAAAGTGTCTGTGCATGTTGAAAATCCCTGCATTATTACTTCAGAGCCCTTTGGCTAAGATCAAGTTAAATCTGTGCATGTTATGTTTCCTGGGAGGCCTCCTTCAGACCCTCTTCTGTTTTCCGCCACTTTATACTTTGTGACTATTCATGACATGTAATTTCAGTAATTCAAAGTGCCCATCTAGTTCTCTCTCATTCATTGTTCAGATGGTTAAGGATCTCTTCTGTGGTCACACTAGGCCTCTGTACTTCTGAGAGAGCCAGTTAAAATGCCTTGTGGCCCTTTTAGTGAAAATACTTCACTTATCTAGAGGGTTGATACATTGCAAACTGCAACCAGATGATAGTTGTACTCTGTGGTTCTGAATAATCTTTTTCACATACAATATTTTTTTAATGGTGTACATACCGGATGTCCCCCCCCACCCCCGGCCAGGGGGTGTCATACAAAAATAGGCCACCAGTAAACTTTGACCCAATCTGTGGTTTCAGTTCCTTACCAAGAGTGTGCTTATCCAGTAAAACTTTCTGTAGGTGACCACCAAGTACTTGAAATGTGCGTAGTGTGACTCTGGAAAAGAATGTTCTAATTTTATTTCATTTTAACTAAGTCTAAATAGCTCCATGTAACTATTGGCTGCTGAATCAGATAATGTAGATGTAGAAAATCTGTGCGGGTTAGTAAAGGTTTGTCATGGTCTACATTTCCCCAATTGCTTTCATTTATGCTTCATTTTAAGCTGTCTGTTAATGAGGAGCTTTTAGCTTGCACTCTTCCTTTCCCTCCTTACTGTTTCCATAATAAAATGTGAAAAGATTTTCCAGAGCAGCTTCCTGTGCTGACCATACTCTTTTCTTCATTTCAGTGAGGCTGAACTGGAGGAGGTGTTGACTTTTTACACCCAAAAAAACAAGTCTGCCAGTGTCTTCCTGGGGACTCACTCTAAAAGTTCTAAGAACAGCAGTAGTTATTCTGATAGTGGGGCAAAAGGTGGTAAGTATGTATGCCAGCTAATGTGAAACACGCAAACAAGTAAACGGAGACACTCAGGGAGTCATTGGGAATAAGAGCCCTGGCTGCACACCAGTCTTGAGTGCATTGGACTCTGCAGCAGGGGCTGGGCGGGGGACACAACTTTTGTCTCAAAAGCAACAGAAGGATGTCCTTTAGAGCTTTGCTTAAATTTCTTGAAACAGCAGCAGAGTTTGGGGTTATTGTCTCTTTTTAAACACCTGGTGTGTATTGAACACCCCCACTTCCTGTGTGCTTACAAACGGCGTGCAGAGCAGACTCCATTTTCAAACTTGATTATAGCTGGGAAAATGATTTTGGACCTGAGTACCCTGCTCCAGGGCTCCTTCTCCCCCCCCCCAGCCCCGGGTTTTGATCTTTCCTCTGTCTGATTGAATCTCTTGCTCTTAATCTTCATTCCTCATGCATCCTCTTAACATTCAGGCCTGTTAGGACCATTGGCATCTTAGAGAGAGTGTTTTTATGTTTTGTTTTGTTTTGTTGTTTTGGGGGGGTGTTTGCTTGTTTTCTTAAACAGTGTTTCTTTGTGTAGCCTTGGCTGCCCTTGAGTTTGCTCTATAGACCAGGCTGGCCTTACACTCACAGAGATCCCCCTGCCTCTGCCTCCCAGTACTAGGATTAAGGCCCACCACAACTGCCCGGCTGGGTAGATTTTTTGTTATTGTGTTTTGTGAGGTCATTCTATACCTAATGAGGTGACCTATGTTCTTGGTTCCAAGCCCCAGTGCCATTGGTTTCCTTCAGGCACTGTGATGTTCCCTGTGTTTTCTAAAAGTTCTCATTGCTGAGGAACATCTTTCTCAGAGATTTAGAATCAAATGTAGACTAGACTGAAGTTCATATTGTTGTTATATATATATAAAAATAACAATCACTCTGTGTCAACAAGCCCTGTGCTTTCTATGTAAGATAGATTTCAAACCTGGATGCAGGTGTGTCAATGCAGGTATCTTGTCAGTATTTTAATATTTTATTTATTTATTTTATGCATGTGAGTAGATGTCTTGCAGCATGTATATCTGTAGACTATTTGTGTGCATTAGATTCCCTGGAACTAGAGTTATAAACTGTTGTAAGCTGCCACGTGAGTGCTGAGAACTGAACCCAGGTCTTCTCAAAGAACAGCCAGTGCTCTAAACTTCTGACTCATCTCTCCAGTCTCCTTGTCAGTATTTTGAGTACTAGATTCAATTTCTCTGCTCTTAAGGCTATCCTAGTCTAGTGTGGGAATAGTCAGGTAAATTGATCCTGTCAGATTTAAAATAAATTCCCCAAAGAAACATAGTTAATTTTGTTTGTGATTACAAGGATGAGGATTGGTACTAAAACCTCTCTGCCACTGAGTTACATCCCAACCCAGTGTTGTAAAACTCACTTAGGCTATTCCATAAAGCCTGGTTAGCAACTGTGATCCTGAATTGTGTTTTTAGCAGTCCTTTTAAGCCCAGCTTCCTCTTAGAGCTTGTTTCTAACTTCATACTCATCTGTCCATTTTTCTTTCCCTTGTTTTTCATATTTTGTAATAACCCCTTTGATAGCTGCTAGCAATTCAGTGACCAGGGCCATCACAGCCCTGTGTTTGTAAAATGTAGTATCTGGTGAGTGGAGTTGAGATGGTGACAAGAAGGTTGATGGAAATCCAAAAAGTACCAGTAGCAGTACTGTGGAAGCGAGGCTGAGACGTGTTTACAATAGGGTTAGAGTGAGGAACAGTGTGTTCACCTGGTGTGACGGGGCCCAATGGGCATTCATGGGACAGTTTAGCCCTTGACAGTAATGGAGAAGACCCAGCGGCATGTCCCAGCAGCTCCTGTTAATACAGATGGGTCATTTCAAAATCTGACATCTGGTTTTTAAGACTACTTTTACATTAGAAGATCAATTCCTGCATTTATCTATTGTATAAATCTAGAAAGGGGTGTGAAGGTTTCAGTCAAGAAGAGAAGCATTTGATAGCTTGGTATCTGGGTTCGTTTCCTAGCTGAACAAGCCAGTGACAGCATTACCCCTGCAGGTGGTGGCGGAGCGGCCAGCACCCAGAAGCCGCTATTCCCTCTGAGAGGCTCTCAAGTTTTTGTATAAATCTTGCCTTTGGCTCAAACTTGGAACACTTCTCTAAGTTATGAATAGCTTTGACTATTCTGTTTCAGAATTCGATGGTAGAGAAAAACTGCTGAAATTGCAAACTTTAATATTTTTAAATTATTGAATATCAACCTGTCTCAGGTAAACTGAGGCACATACTTCAGGATAGAATCAGTGGCACACCAGTAATTAGTGAGACTATGCTTGCGTCTCACAATGCCACTCTTGTTCATGCCTGTTGATTTGGCTCCAGCCAGTCCTCCCAACCACTGTAATCTCGTGTCTCTTCACCCCTGCCCTAGTCTGGAATCCTGGTGGGATCACCTGACTTCCTTTACTTTACCTTCTAGGCATGTCCTAGCTGGGGTTGAGCATCTCTCCCTGATTTAGTGAGACTGAGCTGGTCCAGGCAACTAGGAACCACATGCAGGTGTTGCCATCCTTTAAAGGCTGTGGTAGGATGAGCAGTGTTTCCCAGCATTGATTAATACTTGCGTTCTGTCTTACGATTTTTATCAGTAAAGCACCTAAGTCAGTATCTTTTATTTCAGATCACCCTGAGACAATTCAAGAAGTGAAAATAAAGCAGCCCAAACAGCAACAGGCAACAGAAATCCACTCCGATAAATTATCTCGTGAGTGTTTGAAACACACGTTGCTCTATGATATACCTCTAACAGAAAAAGTTGTCAGTTGTTAACTATTTTAAGTGCATGGAACATTATTACCCTGGGAAGTTTCCTTTTGTTCTTCCCTTTCCCTTAGAATTTCCTATTGATAATTTTCTTTCCTTCAAAAGCGTTTTCCATTTTCTTTAGAAGTTCTGAGCACTTTCTGTTTTCCCAGAGGCAGAGGAATTAGCTGCTCCTTGTAGAAACTTCGTCCTGCTTGCTTAACATTTGTAGAACGTGCCTACTCTGCCATGTGGGGGGATGTCTCAACCCAAGCTTTTAGGAAGGGACAGTAATAAAGTAAAAATCTTGTTACCAGGCTGTCTCTGGCAAGCAAAATTTATCAAGTTCAACATGAATACTCGTTAAAGTCTGCATGATTTCTGTTTCATGTTAACATTATTTTGATGTCCTAAATGTTTATGTGTCATAGAGATTGTATGTTTATTTTTCCTAAAATGACCTGTTTTTTTGTTTTGTTTTGTTTTTGCTTTAATAGGATTTACCACTTCAGCAGGAAAAGAGGCTAAACTAGTCTATACCAATTGTTCTTCTTTCTCTGGTCCTGCTGCTGTTCTTCTGCAGAGACTCCCCAGCACCCATTTGTCATCTGTTATTACAACCTCTGCCCTCTCGTCAGGTCCTGGCCACCATTCTTCTTTATCTCAAATTTCTCCAGCTATCCCCAGCATACCTCACCAGTCAGCACTTTTACTGAACCCAGTCCCCGAAAATCCTCCTCCCTCCATACACCCTGGGACCCAGAACATAAGCCCCGCTGGCCTGCCACGCTGTCGATCAGGCAGTTACACCATTGGCCCCTTTTCCTCTTTCCAAAGTGCCGCACACATCTATAGCCAGAAACTGTCTCGTCCCTCTTCAGCAAAGGCAGGTGAGTGAGAAAATGAAGACTGCCTGCCATGTCACTGCTCCCCAGCCCCGTGAAAATAGAGCTCCCTCTGCCCTTTGCTTTTGCTGCCTTCTGCCGTGACTAAAGAGAGCTCTTGCCTTTTGTCCACTAGCATTCACTCACTGATACAAACTGAAACAGGACTGCTGTCAGGTTCTGCAAAAAAGAGATGAGTAAGGCAAGGCATCTAGATTTCCCACTGCAGATAATCATAGACCTGTGAAGGTCCTCTGCAGCCTTTCTGCTTCAAGTCATTATCCCTGACATTAGACAAACTGCAGACAACCTGAATACACAACCAAAGACTTTGTAAGATAGGATGTTTAATTTTAAATGAAGTAGACCCATATTATCAGTCATGTTCTCGTCCCATTTATTTTATGCTGTTGGGGATCGAACCCAGGACCTTACATGTGTTGGGCAAGCACCCTACCAGTGAGCTATATCTCCAGCCCAGTTTTTAATGGCAGCTTTACTGAGACATAACCCCTACTCAGAAACTTGGCTATTTTGTATAAGTTCAGTGGGTTTTGGTATGTTCACAGATATGTACAACCAACTCCACTGCCTAACTTCAGAGCCCTGTCTTTCGCCTTAAAGAGCCCATATCTATTAACAGTCACCCTCATTTCTTCCTCCTCCCAGCCTCTGGCAACCACTGGTAGCTTTCTTTTTCTACAGATTTTTCTCTGGATGCTTCATAGAATTAGAATTATTCAGCAAATGGTCTTTATGATTGGTTTCTTCCACTTAGTGTTGTGTTTCCCAGGTTCATCTGTTATAGCATGCTTTTTAAATAGCTGGATGGTGTTCTGTTGTACAGCATTTGTTTTTCTATTTGCGAGATGATGCATGTCTGTATTTCACTACTTTGGCCATTATGAATAGTGATGCTATAAGCAGTGTAGTAACATTTTCATGTGGACATAAATTTTTATTTTCTAGGGTATACAGCAAGAATATAATTGCTAGGTCGCATGATACATTTTCAGTCCTCATTTTAATCAAGCAAGTTCTTTCTAACATTTAATGACTTTCTGATTTTTTTACCCATCATAGAAGATTTGGGATAGAATCCATCTATATCTGTGTATTTATGTATCTATCTATTGTGTAGAAGGTTTATGATTGGCATTTCCTTAATGGCTAGTGATGACTATTTTTTCCCATTCCTTTTGAGTATTTGTATATCTTTATGGGGAAATGTCTATTTGATTTCTTTGCTAGTTTTTCAGTTGAGGTATATCTTTATCATTGAGTTGTGTTCTCTATGCAAATCCCTCACCAGGTGATTATTTTAGAAATGGTTTCTCCCTATTTATTGCTTCTTTTCACTTTCTTGAAGCATAGAAGTTTAAGTTTTCATGAAGTCTGATTTCCTTATTTTTCTTCTGTTGCTTTTAATTTGTGTCATATTTGAAAACATCTAGCACAAATTGCCCAAATTCATAAGGATTTTCTTCTATTTTTTTCTGAGAGTTTCACGTATGGTTCTTACATTTGAGACTTTTGTTCATTTTCAATTACATATTGTTCGTGAGGTGATGTTGGGGTTTAACTTCTGCATATTGATATTCAGTTTTTCCAGGGCCATTTATTCTATTTTATTTTTTTCCTTTTTTATTTTTTTACTTCATTTTTTATTACAGTTCTCTCTCCCACCCCTCCTTCTAGCCCCCCACCTCCCTGCTAGCCCACCCCAGTCCACTCCTCCCCACGGGTAAGGGCTCCTTTGAGGAGTCAACATAGTCTGGCACAATAGGTCGGGGCAGGGCCAGGCCCCTCTTCCATGCTTTAAGGCTGAGCATGGCTTCCCACCAGTACAAGCTAGCTCATGTACTGTGATTATATCATGTCAGGACCATTTTTAAATGTAATTTCCCTACTGTATTATCTTAGCACACTTGTTAAAAATCAGTTACCTGCGAATGAAAAGATTTCTTTCTGGTGTCTCAGTCCTATTCCTATTGATTTTGTACCTGTCTCACGCGGTATCACGTTGTCTTTCTGTGACATTATATTGCATTTTTAAATCACCAAGGGTTCTCCCAACTTGATTCTTCTTTCTCAAATCTATTTAGGCTTTTTGGGGATTTCTTGAAGTTCCATGAAAACTGTGAGAGTGTCAGCTTTTGCATTAAAAAAAAATAGGTCCATAGGGATTATGGCAAATCATTTGAGAGAATATTTTAACATTGGTTGAGATTTCAAACAATTTTGAAATGCCCATGTTAAAAATGAGTTATACCTAATCCACATTTTATAAGTAACTACCCTTAGTCAGGCATGGTGGTGCATGCCTTTAATCCCAGCACAGAAGAGACAGGAGTCTGTGAATCTCTTGAGTTTGGCTTTCATCGTAAGTTCTAGACCAGGCAGAGCTACCTAGTGAAACTTTATCTTTAAAGGGGGTGGGGTTTGAGCGGCAAGATGTCTCAGTGAGTAAAGGTACTTGCCACCAAGATGACAACCTGAGTTCTGTCCCTGGGAACCACCTGGTTGCAAGAAAGAACCAACTGCAAGTTGTTCCGACTTCCACACACTTACTGTGTGGTCCGTGTACATATGTACCTGCATATACACCAAATAAACATATAAATGTAAGTTTTTAAAGATGATTTGAACAGAATAGCAAGGTTGTCTCAGTCATATTTAGGACTATGCACCCAAGAAATAGAGAATATATCTACTCATGAACACATATTCTAAAAATCAGTTATAACCTGTATCATACGTGAGAAAAAGATTTATGATTTGGACTCATATAATGTCATTCTTAACCTACACTACAACTAAGTTAAAAGCTAATAACAAAGGAATATATAACAAATCTCTTTGTATTTCAAAAATCAAAAGCAGGAAAGGAAATTTTAATGTAAAGAAAATATTCTAGAACTGAATAGCAATGGACAACTGCACGTCTTGGTATGTGGAGATGGAAAACAGTGATCCACATCTAAGGAGAAAGACATAAAGAGATGTGTAAAAACTACAGAATTTAGCCGGGTGGTGGTGGCTCACGCCTTTAATCCCAGCACTCGGGAGGCAGAGGCAGGCGGATCTCTGTGAGTTCGAGGCTGGGCTGGACTGACAGCCTCAAAAACAATACAGAGAAACCCTGTCTCGTAAAAACCAAAAAAAAAAAAAAAAACCTACAGAATTTAGAAGTAGAAGAGAAGATACCAAAGCCACCCATGGCCTATGTCTCATGAAGAAGATATGCATTTGGTGAAACTAATAAAGAAAACAGAGAAGACTGGAACATTATAGAAGGAGTGGAGGAGCAGACAACGAAAGATGCGTAGATGAGATGATAATGAAATATGACCAACAACTTTATTCCCCCAAATTGAGATGGACAAATGTTATTAAAATTGTAACATGGTAAATTGACTCAGGGTGATGAAGAAGGCCAGAATAGTCCTGTTAGAATAATTTGTATAGTACTTAAAGTTTTTCTCTGAAAGAAATCTTTATGGGTAATTTCTAATGTTCTTTTAAGTAGATAATTCTGATATTAAAAACTACTAGAGAATAGCAGAATACACTTTAACCCATTTTGTGTGATTGGACTTGTCTTGAAAACAAAATAAGTTTGAGATAAAGTTAGAGAGGAAAATTATAAACAACCTTAATTTATAAATGCAGATGCAAAAATTCTAATCAAAATAAATCCAGCCAGATTTAGCCACATCTGAGAGAGCATACTCGTAAGTAAGTCTATTCAAGGATGTAGGAATGATTTAGTAGCAGAAGATATGGCAGTGTCATTTGCCACACTAACCGACTGAAGATGACAAAAGGTGTTTTGTCATCATTGTGAATGCAGAAAAAGATCTGATAAACTCCACATTCACTCATAATAATCTTGTGCATACCAAAAAGAGAAGAGTTAACCAGAGAAGAGTGTATCTGTCCCATACCTGCAGATGACAAAATGCTGATCATGTTGCTGTTCCTGTTGTGGACAGGATGAGGATGCTTAGAAAGGTTGCTTCTGTTGAGCATCTTACTGGAGGTCAGAAGCAGCATAGAAGATAAACAGTTAACTAAAACTGAGGCGATAAGATTTAGTTGCAGATAATATTCTGTCTACCTACAAAACATAAAATGGTCTCTAGGTACATTTTAGAAAAGACTTTAACTGCATAGTATTAGAAAACAATTGTTTCAAGTGAAAATATATGTAATAAAAAAAAGCACAAAGTTGGGTGAATTGTGAAGGGGAAGTGGGGAGTGTGGATAAAATCAGTATTATAAAAATATACTGTATGAAAGCCACAAAGAATACAAGAAGTTTAAATGGTAAATTTTATTACGTATACTTTATCAGCTGAAACCTCTTGAGTTCAGTTTGTGGTGCCTATACATGCTCTTGGGAGTGTGGGCATTCCATGGTGCATTGTCAGCCTACCAGAGGCCACACTCCAGAGTTTAAATTCTTTGATATTAATTATACCTAGCATTTTGAATCTATTGTCACCCACTAAACATTATGAAAGCATCTTGAACATTAGCATAAAAGTATAAACTACCCTGGGAAAAGTTTACAAAACTTTTTAGACATTGTGGAAAGTCATCAGACAAGACCTAAATCAATGGGTAAATGTTCTGTATGTGACAGGAAGCCTCAGGTCATCCATCAAATTGATCTCTGGATTCAAAAGTTCAGTCAAAAGCCTTAGCAAGTTTGCTGTTTAACTCTGTAAACCTTTTCTAAAATGATAAGAAAAGGAAGGCCCAAGAACACTGAGAACCTCTTGAGGTCTTTGTTAAGACTCATATAAAAGTAAGAAAGTATAGTGTTTGCAAAAGCACAGAATGACCAAAGGAACAGAGTAGAAAGTTAAGAAAAGTTGCACAAGTTGGTGGAATTGTTCGTCAGTGGGATAGTGTGTCTTTCTCATAAACAATGTTGTGGTAAGTCAGTGAGATCAGGTGCTGTCTCATCCACACATACAAATAAATTTCAGTTGTGAGTGGTGACACCCACACTTGGGTTGTGTAGGCAGGAGTATCTTGAGTTCAGGCCAGCCTGGGCAATATAGTGGGATCCTGTTTCAAAAAACAAAAATAGTTTTTCAGATCTAGAACTTAATACTTAAACAATTCTTAACAGGCTTATTATATAGAACAAAACTAAAAACAGAAGCACAACTCTAGTAACATCCTTTGTAAGCCAATGCTCATCAATAACCACGTGACGATTTGCCTGTAGAAAGACTTTCTAGGGCATGGTAAGGATTTATATGGATTTTTATTACAATTTGAAGGTTATCTTTGGCCTTTATGTTGTTAGAACTCCCTAGGATTCAGCAGTGTATCTGTCGGCTTGATATCTGTTTGCCACTGTTGTAATTTTACGCAGGACTTAATTCTTAAGTGGGTGAGAACTTTCTCTTTTTCAGCAGGTTCATGCCATCCCCACAAGCATCATTCAGGAATAGCGAAAGCACAAAAAGATGGTGAAGATGGTTCATTCAACAGAAGGTACAACCAGAGTCTGGTTACGGCCGAACTCCAGAGGCTAGCGGAGAAGCAGGCAGCCAGGCAGTATTCTCCATCCAGTCACATCAATCTGCTCACCCAGCAGGTAGGTGCACACCAGGCTGCTGCAGAGTGCTGTGGGCTGGGAGTGGGGGCCTGATGGGGCATGCTGACCTTCCCTCACTTGGCTGTTCCCTGTGTGCTCATGGCCTCCAGTGAGTCTCGGCTGCTGTTCATTGTAAAACTGAATTGTTTCTTCTTAACTGTGAAGAACATGACTCTTACAGGCACTGCAAAGTTAAATCTGTTACTGGCTCTTATGGTATACAGTACTGCATAGGTAACATCTAAATTTCAATTATAAATACAATTTTAATGGATTAAAATTTACTGTGTGTGTGTGTGCTTGCACACGTCTGTACACATCACCTAGTGTTTGTGGAAGTGAAAGGATTATTGCAGGAGTCCATTCTTTTGTTCTACAAAATGGGTTCCAGGAATTAAACTCAGGTCATCAGGCTTGGCAAATGACGGCCTTTGCTCACTGGGACATCTTGCCAGCCTAGGATCTTTTAAATTAACTGTTTTGCTTTTGAAAATTTCCAGTGAATCCTAACTTTATAGATCTTGTTTTTATCAGAGTCTCTTAATACTGTCTTTCCTCCCCTATCCTCCCTATGCCTCTATTTAGTTCATGATCTGAGAATGTTTCATGTCTAATGATTTTTGACATTGGCAGAAACAGACATGAGAGTACTGACTCTAGGATACATGTATATGTGTGTAAATGTATGGTACCTGACACTTTTATGATCTTTGGGTTCCCTTTGTTCTCTCTCTGGTAGTCTTCATGATATTGAATTGAATGTAGGCACCTTCTTAATGCTAAATGGAATCAAACCCTCCAATGAGGTATTGATGATAGTTCCATGACATTCACTTTGTTACATTTTTCTCTATTTCTGTTAAGTTTTTCAACTGATTGTCATAATGATAATTAAATCTGGTGGGGGGTGGATGGAGGTGAAAATTACTTCAAGTACATGTAAAAGTTGGCAACACACTACTCTCTTGTGGTACCTTAGTTTTTTGCTTTAAAAATATAGAGTAAAGAATAAGCCTAACTTGAACTTAGCTTTCCCTTGCCCTCAGCTCAGCACAGTGGGCAGTAATTATTTTCTTCACAATCCTTCATGGTTGGAAACAAATAGGTGAAGAGGCCTAACATGCAGTTGGAAGGAAACAACCTAACAAGGTGGTAATGAGACTTGAAGGGGACTGGATAGTTAGATATCGTCCATAGACTGATGGCAGTAGGCATGACCATAGTAAATAGAGAGAAAATTTGAAATGTCAGCTGTCCTTTGTGATAGGGTATTATTTTAAGGCGTGTGACTTTTGTTTGTGCTGTATTTGTTTAACTGTGTGAAGCTGTGATTCCTGCCTGTCTAAAACACCTGCTAATCTAATAAAGAGCTGAACAGCCAATAGTGAGGCAGGAAAAAGGATAGGCAGGGCTGGCAGGCAGAGAGTATGAAATAGAAGGAGAACTGAGGAAGAAAGCAGTAAGAGAACAAGGAGAGGAGGACATCAGGGGCCAGCCACCCAGGCAGCCACAGAGCAAGAAGGAAAGTAGGATATACAAAAGTAAGAAAGATAAAAGCCCAGAGGGAAAAGGTTGATATGAAAAGCTGGCTAGAAATAAACCAAGGTAAGGCCAGGCATTCATAACTAAAAATTAAGCCTCGGTGTGTGATTTATTTTGGAGCTGGGTGTTGGGGGCCCCCCAAAAGCCAGAAGATCAAAAACAACAATGATCCTTGGGAAAAGTGAAGATTGTTAGTCACGAACTGGCATTGCAACTTCCAGTTAAGTAATCTGGAAGCATCAAGACATTAAATTACTGTCAATATTAGTGTGTTTACATATTTTCAATTCCTATCATTTGCTATGTTTCAGAGCCCAGAAAATTCTAAGATCTGACCCTGTAGGAACCCAGGTTTGCACTCCCTTACTGGGAAGCCACCCCCTTTAGTCTTTGTCATCTGCAATGAGTCTACTGCCTGTGCTTTGCAGAGTCTGTCAGCTCTTGTTTGTGAGAATCAGAACCTGCCATTAGATGTCAGTCAACTTTCAGAGTTCCAACAGTAAGGTGTTTCTTGTGTGATGCCATACTGGGGAAGGTAGGTGCTTGCTGTACTGTGCACAAAACAGGGTGGAGCACCTAGGAGAGGCTGGATTGGTCAGCGCAAGACTTGCGTCCTTCTCCCACTGTCTGTATGATCTGGAGCGCTTCATCGCTCAACTTCTGCAGACGTGTTTACTGGGGGGAAAACACAACCAGGTCATAAAGATGGGATGTAAAAAAGCCCCTTTACAAAGTCTTAATGCCATGGACTTGAGAAGTACTGTCATTTCAACCCTTAAGACTTTAGAAATACAGCGTGATGACAGCGAGTTGTTAGATAAATGCATCTTGTTATTGAAAAAAAAAGTTAAGCTGTTTGTTATTCAGCCATTTCCTCTCCCAGAAGACAGTGGTTTAATTTGTAATTTGGAAACTTGTGTTCTTTTTTTCTTCTGCTACTTAATAACTAATAATACATTGTGATGATGTTTAATATACATTCTGGCACATTTGTTCTCTAGCTGCTTTTCCTTTTATGCTGTGTTTAAAAGAAAAGCTGCTTCTATTTCTTAACTGAGCTGGGTGATAAATGCTTGTGGCTTCCTGGAGGGAAGTGGGTAGGAGCTCTGGGACACTCTCTGAACTCACACCTGGGAGCTAACTAGCTGTCCACACAGGCAGCTTTGTGTCCCTAGACCTCAGGTGCTTGGGTTTCCCCCGACTTCACACCTCCTTCATCAGTTCCATGTCTGCCCTTTCTCTCCCTTTTCTCCCTTTTTGGGTGGCTAGTGAATAACTCCCCCTTCATAAGATTATCTCTGAATCTATTAATGCTATTGCTTTATTGTTGTAGAATTATTTTATTGTATTATCTTTACTAATTCCTTGTTTGTGCTTTACCTTATCTTTCTTTATTTCTCTATGTCTTGAGTTGCATGTCTAATTTATTTTTACGCATTCTGTATTACAGTCTATGAATTTCCCTCTGAGCATTGCTTTAGTTATATCCCATAAACTCTATTATCTACTTGTTTTGTAGGGAAGAAGTTAAGAGACTTTCACTGGACAAGGAAAACAGATTTTAAATTATTTGTATGCTAGTAAAGATTTGTAAAAACTTAAATTACAGAGTATTTATGAGAAGACATTTTCTTTTTATCTGTAATTGCAAATACTTGTCCTGCTAGTCAATGGCAATTTCTAAAAAACTTTGTATTTTGTTGTGGTTATTTATTTAAAAGAAAACACTTTATCCCAGCCCCTGAGAGTATCCCACCATTGATGATGCAGACAGCCACCCAGACTTAATACTAATATCCAGGAACACACCAGAGATTTCCTCGGGGAATATCAAGACTGTCAAAAGGGCAACCCAGCTTGCTGGTGGAAATTGAAAGAAAGCCAAAGCAGCCTTTTTGGTAGCACTCATTTTCAACTGTATCACAGGAAGGGCAGAATCAGCTTCCAGGCACCCTGGCATGTGTGTCTGTGAGGCAACAGGTTGATGGTGAGTTGGACTTGGGGATTGAGCACTGAGCACTTGAACTGGAGCTGAGAGCAAGGCCCCGGAGCCTCCTAAGGCCTTCAAAAGGAAGGGCTGGTGGAGCCTCTTGTAGGTGAGTGGAAGCCACTCAGACACGTGTGCTTCAGTGGGATCGCTCCAGTAGCTGAGAAGCTGGGCAGCTGCAGGCTGAGGCAGTGCCATGCCTTTCTCCTCTCTGTTTTCTGGTGAGAATAATAAGTAATGGTAAGCTAGCCAAAGTTAATTCTCAACCAGCCAACAACTGATGAATAGGCTTTGAGGAACTTAGCATTTATATTAGAGCCTGCATTTAAGGAATTTGTATAGCTAAAAGCAGAAGCTAATTTCCCTGGATTCCTTTTTGTATCATTTCTGTTATCATGCAGCTTCGAGTAAATCCTAGAATACGTAAGAATAACCATCTCCACCACATGAACAGTGGCCCCTAGACAAACAGGGAAAGGTTGACTCCAAACTGCTTATTTTCTAAGGTATGCATTGAGTAGCCATGTGCTAAGGATGTATCATACACCTCCTCTGTTGTGAACGTACACACACTGCACCTTCTGGGATGGAACCTTTTAGTGGTTGATGTGTGTGTTCCTGAAAGCAGTGTTAAGAAGCATCTGCAACTCTAGGGGGAGGGGTTCCGGGATGCTGGAATAGGGCATGGGCTTAGGTGTGAGGTCTCCGTGTCTCTCCTCAGTCAGGGCTGCAGAGGAGGGCAGGCTAGCATAGACAAGGCCCCGTGTGGTCATTGCTGTTAGTGAACAGCAGAATGTGGCAGCAAAGGGGCCCCGTTTATGGTGAGGAGCGGGAGGCCGGGCATTAGGGGAGCACTGGCCCTCTCTGGCCGGCAGATTTGAGATTTCAGGACTCAGCTATCATTAGGAGCAGTTCCAGCTCTCCCAGCCTGGGAATTTAATCAAAGGGATAGCAACAGACCACCCAGGCAGGGCCCTGCCACGAACCCGTGTGCTATGTCAGTCTGCTCCCCAGCCAGCCGTGCAGAGACGTGGCCAGGCCTCCTGAAATGTGCTGACAGACACAGAAGAGGGAGAGACGCTTTGTGCTCTTGAGATTTTTCATTTTGATGGGAAGCGGAACAGAAAACCACTCGGTTTCTTTGATTTTGTTTCTCTTTACTCCGGGACTGCCCTGCCTGATCCTGCGGAAGGGTATATCCAGGTACAGAACATTTGGTTTACAGTTGTTAGTCCTTCACTCCTCATCTACATCGGGGAATTCTGTATTACCCTTTCAGTTTCAGGAGCTTCTAGAAAGGTCCACAGTGGGCCTTGGCCCAGTTTCAGAAGTTCCAGTTTGAGAATCAGTGCAGGCTCCTTGAATTGGATACTAATGTCCTCCCCGCACATTACAGGCAGGGGACATGGCTCTGGTAGCTTTCTTTTCCTGTCTGAACTCATCTGAACACATGAACTACTGTGCACTTTGGCTCTGGTCTTGTGATTATCTACTGTTTCCTTTGACTCTGTAGTCTTTGTTGGTAGAAAATATACTCTTTCATACCATATATGCTACCTGTTCCTGTTTCTAGAAAGATAGGGAAAACGTTAGTTCTTAACTCAGTGAGACCTGGGAAGTTAATTGCCCTGTGTGACATTGGTTACCTCATCTTTAAAATTAAAAAAAAAAAAGGTGGGGGTGCCAAAGGTGGAAGATCTCACTGCAGACACAATGTACTTCAGACACAGGTCCAGAGATCCTGAGCTGCATCTCACCTGGAAGTCTCTTCCTTGAGGACTGACTTTCATGGTACCAAAAGATGCCAAGCAAGCTTCCAAGGAGGGGCAACCAGCAAACCAGCAGTCATACCTAGCTATGATGCCTATAAGCCACAACAACCAGCATGGCTCAGTAATTCTAAGGGTTAAGTAGTGGCATGGGTAATTTGGCACTAACCAACAGCTCTCTGACTGGACTTAAGACCTGCTGAGCAAGAGGGAGATCATTCTTGGAACTGGAAACCTAGCCAGCCACCCTGGTCTAGTGAAGTCATGGATCCCGGAAGAGAACTGACAACTGCCACTTAGCTAAAGTAGCGTAATCCCTAACCACATTCTAAATATTTGTCCTCTTACCCACAGATAAGTGTAGTCCTTACTCCTCATCAAGGACAGAGACTATTACAGAAAATCACAACCTATCCTAATGTAGAGTGCTAGAACCCAGTCCCACCTGATATGTCTACAATACAACTCCTCCCAAGGCTCAAGAGGGGGCAGAACTCAGATTGTAAGAGCACCCCCTTTCTTGAGCTGGAGAGATGGCACAGTGGTTAAGAGCACTGACTGCTCTTCTGGAGGACTGAGGTTCGATTCCCAGCACCCATGGTAGCTGGGAACTATCTGTAACCCAGCACCCATGGCAAAAGAGCAGTGCACATAAAATAAAGATAAATAAATTTTAAGCCGGGTGGTGGTGGCAGCGCAAGCCTTTAATCCCAGCACTCGGGAGTCAAAGGCAGGCAGATGTCTGAGTTTCAGACCAACCTGGTCTACAAGAGCTAGTTGCAGAACTGGCTCCAAAGCTATACAGAGAAACCCTGTCTTGAAAAGTCAAAAAAGGAAGGGAGGGAGAGAGGGAGAGAACGAGAGAGAGCCAGACAGAGGAACAGGGTTTGTTGTATTGCTGTGTTGTGTGGCAGTGTCAGAAGCTACACCCATGAAGTCTTCCAATATGGCTGCCTAAACATGAGCTGCACAAGGATGACACCAATAGACATGCTGATGTATAATGGGGGACGCTCACGAGGCCTCAGCCCTATAGGCAGCCGAGGAATGCAGCCGTCTTTCTGAAGAATGTGAGGTGGCCCTCTGCTCTGTCCCCTTCATGTTGTGGGTGTCTTTTGGACCTTGCCTTGGGTAAATCCCCTTATACACATAGCTTTATCTGGTATCTCTGTGGATTGGATTTCTTTTGTATGAGTGCTCTGCATGTATGCCTGCAGACCAGAAGAGGGCACCAGATCTTGTTACAGATGGTTGTGAGCCACCATGTGGTTGCTGGGAATTGAACTTGGGACCTCTAGAAGAGCAACCAGTGCTCTTAACCCCTGAACCATCTCTTCAGTCCCCCAATATGCATCCTGACCTTGAACCTTTGTTCTGAGTTTGAGGTCCAAATATTCAACTGCCTTCTAGACTTTCCCCTAACTATCTTGCCAACATCCAGATATTTGGTCATATCTCAGAAGCACACAGGAAAACTCCTCCATTCAGTGTATCTGAAAGCTGTTAGCTGTCCTTCTTTTCATTTCTGCATTAGTGTATTGATACCCCAGAAACCCGGTATGGAAGCCTGACTCATGAGCACCTCCATCTCCATCCTCTCTGCACCAGACTGTTGTCATACCTTGTCATTCTGGCTCCATATCTTGTCTGTTTAACTTACATCAACTGCTCTGCCAAAGGCCTTTATTATCTCTCAGGTGGACGGACAGCCATAGGTACCTCTTATACCATCTCCTGGCAGCGTCCTCCTGCTTATCCTCATCTCTAAAAACCTCTTGTTATGTTAAATCACTTGTCTGATCCTAGTATTCTCTGTCTGTATGATGAGAAACTGAACTAGTGGATGCTACCCATGGTCTTACTGAGAATCTGACTGCAGAGCACTGTGCCTGTCTCCATCCAGCACACAGAATTTTGTGTAACTCCACTGGGATTTCTGCTAGTCCGTATACCTTTATTTGTGCCATCTTCTCAGGAGAAATGATTCTTAGTCTCCGTGTCTGATCTGTACATCTGTCCAGGGGCATGAATGCCACTTCACTCATTGTTGTGCTGATTTTGTTGTGTGGCCACATGACTCTATCCTGTAACAGACAGTGAGCTCCTCAAGTTCTGGTGTCCCCATGATGCCTCAGACCTGGCTCAGGGATTGTACAACTAAGTTTTACATAGTCCACATCATATAAATAATCTGTCTGTAGGTGTTTTTATCTGAGAGTACTTGGAGGCTATATTCAAATATAATTACATTTTACATAAGAAACTAGATCATCTGTAGATTTTTGTACCTTCAAGAGGTTCCATAATCCATACTTGAGGATGCTGAGGGACAGTTATATTTACTCTTTATTACTGCTGCTGCTGCTGCTACTACTACTACATAGTGTTGGAGATTGGCTGTAGAGTCCTGTGTGTGCTATGGAAGAGCTCAACTGCAGATCCATAGCCCCAGTCCTTACAAGTGTTCATTCACTGGGCGTAAGATCCTTGAAGACTAGACTGTGCACAATTTTTACCTTCCACCCCCAGATTCTCTAAGCATCTAGACATCATTTTTAATAAACAAATGAGAACACCTGCCACCAGAGCCAAGAGTCTTTCTATCATGGTCATGCCTTCAGCCCTTCACTAGCCACTTTTTAGAGCAGGTGGATGATAGTCATCTTGCATCTTTTGCCTGTTTGACTGTAAACCTCATAATTACCGTTCTTTCCAACCCAGCACTTAGTGCGGGACCTGTACTTTCTAGATACCAAGTGCTTGCTAAAGGGAAAGAATTTCTCTTCTGTATGTTATCGGGTTTTGTATTGTCTTTTAATACTAATACTTGCTTTTCCATTTTTTCTTCTTATTTTTTAAACTCATGAAGATGAAGAAATGCAAGCTAGTAAGACGAGTGACTCTGCTAAAGTCACACACTGGAAAGTCACAGATCTTTCCTTAGGCTAAAGTGACTGAGCATTGCATCAGCCTGCTGTTCTGTGCCACTGCTGCAGAGCTGTCACTATGCCTTTGCTTGAACCTGCAGAGACACCAGAAAAACATCTCCTCTCATGGTTACAAGCACGTTCTCCTCCTGATGCAAGTTGAGAGTCACATGCTCTGTCAAGATGATTGGCTATTTATTGAATTAAACCCTCATCAGATTATTCTGTAGGATAGCCAATGCTTTCTTTTTAATGGAGGAGGGGAGACAATCAAGCTTTGGCCATTCCTTGCTAATACATTTAAGTCTACTTATCAGACTATTGGTAACAAGTCTACTTATCAGGCTAGTGGTAGCCCGCAGCTCACAAAAACAGAATACATACATTGGAAAAAAGAGATCTGGCCACTTTCTCAGGCTGGCTCCCCAAGAATGTCTGGTAGATCTTGGTCTGGAGCTCTTACTATTGTTTGGAACTGTGTATGTATAAGGACGTTACGCAGACAGTGACATTCAAAAGAGGAAGGCGGTTCCCAGGAAGCTTCAGAGCTAACACATCAGTGCTTCAGAACTCCTCACTCTTCCCAACCCCCTTTAGAATATGATTAACGTGGTAGCCCTTATCTCCTGGTGACTGAAGTATAAACTTGTGGTTCATTTTATCAGCATCCAGGAATCAAAAAAGGAGTTTAAACTGCCTTAAAGCATGTGTTTATTGCTTATTGTAGCTAGTGGTTTAATAAATACTCATGAAATGCCTTTGGAGGAGTGTTCAGAGTATAACTGCTTAAGGTTGACTCTTTTTCATGTCCTTGAAAATGATGTTCTCCACTCTTCTCCAGTGTAAGCAGCTTCCTTCCAAGAAGTGCACACCTACCTCTCTGTGTTATTGCCTGAAACAGATACCATATGTCCTGTTTAAGGATTACCTTTTGTTCTGAGATCACACATGAAGCAAGTTAGAAGGAACAAGCCACCACATTGCCACACTCCACATCATTCACATCTCCAGAGTTGGGAAAGGGACAGTTTCCACAGCACCCAGCTGGTCCACTGGTGTTCTGATGGGTTTTCCTATGTAAACACAGCAGAGGTAATTCTTCCCCAGTGACACTGGTATGGTTCTGAGAACAGTATGAACATAACTCTAGACAAATCTGTGTTCCTTTCAGTCCACATGATCCCTTTTGAGAATCAAATGAAAGGTGTATTCTTCTCCTGAAAAAAGAAAAAGCACACATAGAAAGTTGTGTTCACTTCCAAAGCATTCATAGACATTCTGTGCACAAAGTGTTCATAGACATCTTACACACAGGCCCTGTTGGTATCCATAGACACTTGGTCTCCAAGTTGGAGCCCTTGGAAGCTTTGACAAAGTATGTAGCCAGCATTATCGTTAATTTGATCCAAACTCAAATCTCTTACCATCTTTACTACATACACGAATAGTTCAGTAACACTCTGCGTTAGACTGGCATCTCCATAGAGGCAAGGGTTACTTGCATCAGCCTTCTTCCATGCTCAAATGAATGGCAAACTCAGACAAAGAAGTAAATATTTGAGTGAATTAATGAAGTCATTTTGTGCAACACCCCTCTAGATCTTATTAGAGAAGAAATCTTAAGATTTGGGGGCATGCCATGGTAAGACTGAATAATGATAATAAGAATGTTACACCTGGTCAGTTGGTAGTGGCATATGCCTTTAATCCCACCACTCAGGAAGGAAAGGCAGAAGAATCTCCAAATTTGAAGCTAGCCTCATCTACAAAGTGAGTTCCAGGACAGCTAGGGCTACACAGAGAAACCCTTTCTCAAAAAAGGGGAACAAAAAGAATGCTACACCTGAGCGTTGTGCTGCCATGAGTTAAGCTGTTATTAATTAAATATTTGATGATTTGATGTTGAACTTCCATCTCAATCTTGATAAATAAATAAGATGCATGAAGTTGCAAACAGCCTAAGTCCGAGGTTAGTCACTGCAAATAAGTCAAAGCTTTGCTAGGCCTTAGCAATCTCAGTGCCATGAAGAAGTCATGCTGTATAGTCATTATGCAGAGAGGGAACAAAATCTGTTTGGCAAAGCTATTATTTCACCCATATGAGAAGCTTGCCTGAGGCTTTGAGACCAGGCAGACATCATCTCTAAAATTATGCAAGGCACCAGCAAGAGCAACACTTAGCTCTTACTCTAATCACCGCTTATTTTATTTCCTTTAATTCCAAAGCAATCTCTCCCTTGTGGTCTATGCAGAAAGAGGTAATATAGAACCTCTAATTTCCTTGCTAGCCTTCTAGTGACATTTACCACTCCTCTACTTACTGGTGAAACTGGCTGCTAACTGGGAGAGGGAGTGGAGGGGTACAGAGACACAGAGGGATAGACCCTGAGATTTTGCCAAGACGGTTGGATTTCTTTGGATGAGACCCACTTCATTTACTAATGCAGTTGGTCTTCTGTATCTGAAGGAAGGTTCCATGTCTCTGTATTCAACTAACCGAAGATGTAAAGTATTTAGGAAGTGTACAGACATTTCCTTATCACTGTTCCCTAACAATATGGCATAGCAACCATTTGTACTTGATGTGTGTTGTATTTGTTATCATTCAGAAGTGACTCTATAGAAGTATATAGGAGGATGTGTACAAACTGTAGTCAGATGTTATATTGTTGTGTGGAGTAGGAAGGTGCTGAACAGTAGGTCAGTATGCTAACCATAGACCCATACCACTTTTAAAAAGGGACTTGAATACCCTCTAGCTTTGGAGTTGTGGAACTAATGCTCGACAGATACCAAGAGATGATGAGTTCTCTGGGGATGTAACCCTGAGTAAAATATAGTCCCTGTCCTAAAGTGGCTTGTGGTTTATAAGGCAAAGTAGGAGATTAATTCACACTTAATAATACAAGCATGGCACAAAGTGTCTAGACCCTCACCACTTAGCTCCTGAAGCAGTTCCAGTTCCATGTCAGTGATCATGTATAGCTGAGGGAGATCCTTTAAGAGAAATAAAATGTACCTTGGGTTATAAAGCACTACAGGATAGTGATAAAACATGCAGGATTTCTGATTACTCTCTTTACAGGTTGGTTCGAGTCGTGACCTCTCTTGCTATAACTATATTTATTTAGTGGTCATGGTTTTCCCTGAACAGAAACGATAACCCTTGGTCTTGTGCTGAAAAAGATCATACTGAAAACCTTTACACAAACTCAAACATGCCCTGGTCTGAAGTAGGCCTTAGCTGTCATGATATAGGCCAACCGTTCATGTTAAAAGTGTCTGCTGTAGGTGGAGAGTACCACTCTTTAAGGGGTTGACAGTTTGTTGTGTAGAGCATGGACACACACATAAAAGCGATGCTGCCCATGGCCTCTCTGATGGAGGACTTAAGAGAATACGTTAAACACGTTTTATCCATTAACATGTACTGCCTTTTCAAGAACCTTACTGTTTCAAAGTGTCAGTGTTTGGACGTGGTTTTCCATAATAAAGCTGGAGGTCATTGCACACATGAATCCTAAAAACTGATCAGTAGACAATGATGGCTGGAATGTAGCCTATACCACCTTGAGGTTCAAGAGATGTCCAGAGAGGACCTTTGAGGAAAATCCTTCTGTGGACTTCATCTACCTGGTCTCCTATACACACGTTCCTCTCAGGCACACCATTCAATCTTGACTTTTTTGTGTGTGTGTCTTTTTTTTATTTTTAAATTTAAATTAGAAACAAGGTTGCTTCACATGTCAATCCCAGCTCCCTCTCCCTCCCCTCCTCCCACACCCTCTCACTAACCCTCCTCTCCACCTCCCCCAATCCCCACTCCTTTCCCCAGGGAGGGTGAGGCTCTCCATGGGGGGTGTCCATAGTCTGTCATTTCATCCAGGGCAGGGCCTTAGGCCCTCCCCCAAGAGTCCAGGCTGAGAGAGCATCCCTCATTGTGGGATGGGCACCCAAAGTTTATTTGTATGCCAGGGATAAATACTGATCTACTACCCGAGGCCCCATAGATTGCCTAGGCCTCCTCAATGATCAGTCCCATGCTAGATTCCCAGCCATCAGTCTGTGGTTCAAGAGCTACCCCTTGTTCAGGTCAGCTGTTTCTGTGGGTTAAACAAACCCAGTCTTGTTTGCTCATCAGTCCTCTCTCTGTGTCACTGGGTTTCTTGAATTCAGCTCAGTATTTAGCTGTGGGAGTCTGCCTCTGCTTCCATCAGTCATTGGTTGAAGGTTCTGTTTCCCAGACTCTCTGGCAGTGGGATTGTAGGCTGGCACTACACTGATCCATGTCTAAAATCCATATATCAGTGAGTGCATACCATGTGAGTCTTTTTGTGACTGGGTTACCTCACTCAGGATGGTTTCTTCTAGTACTGTCCATTTGCCTGCAAATTTCAAGATTCCATTGTGTTTTTTTCCACTGAATAGTACTCCATTGTGTAAATGTACCACATTTTCTTTATCCACTCTTCAGTTGAGGGGCATCTAGGTTACTTCCAGGTTCTGGCTATTACAAATAATGCTGCTATGAATATAGTTGAACAGAGTCCTTATTGTATGAATGTGCATTTTTGGGTATATGCCTAAGAGTGGAATTGCTGGGTCTTGTGGTAGGCTGATTCCCATTTTCCTGAGGAAACTCCATACTGATTTCCAAAGTGGTTGGCACTCCCACCAGCAGTGGAGGAGTGTTCCCCTTTCTCCACATCCTCTCTAGCATAAACCGTCATTGATGTTTTTGATTTTAGCCCTTCTGATAGGAGTAAGATGGTATCTCAGAGTTGTTTTGATTTGAATTTCCCTGATGGCTGGGGATATTGAGTACTTTCTTAAGTGCCTCTCAGCCATTTTAGACTCCTCTATTGAGAATCCTCTATTTAGTTCTGTAGCCCACTTTTTAATTGGATCCTTTGGTGTTTTGGAGACTTGCTTCTTGAGTTCTTTGTAAATTTTAGAGATCAGCCCTCTGTCAGATGTGGTGTTAGTGAATATCTTTTCCCATTTTGTGGGCTGCCTTTTTGTCTTGTTGACTGTGTCCTTTGCCTTACAAAAGTTTCTCAGTTTCTGGAGGTCCCATGTATCAATTATAGACCTCTGCTGTGCTACTGGGGTTATGTTCAGGATGCAGTCTTCTGTGCCAATTCATTCAAGGGTACCTCCCGCTTTATCTTCTAAGAGGTTCAGTGTGGCTGGATTTATGTTGAGGTCTTTGATCCATTTGGACTTAAGTTTTGTGCATGGCGATAGACATGGATCGATACGCAGTCTTCTACATGCCAGCATCCAGTTATGCTAGCACCATTTGTTGAAGCTGCTTTCTTTTTTCCATTATATATTTTTAGCTTCTTTGTCGAAGATCAGATATTCATATGTGTATGGGTTAATATCAGGGTGTTCAGTTTGATTCCATTGGTCTACCTGTCTATTTTTGTGCCAATACCAAGCTGTTTTCAGGATTATAGCTCTATAATAGTGCTTGAAATCAGGGGAGGTGATGCCTCCAGACATTTCTTTCTTGGATAGGATTGTTTTGGCTATCCTGAGTCTTGTTTTTCCACATAAAGTTGATTATTGTTCTTTCAAGATCTGTGAAGAATTGTGCTGGGATTTTAATAGGGATTGCATTGAATCTGTAGATTGCTTTTGGCAAGATTGCCATTTTACTACATTGATCCTACCTATCGAAGAGCATCTTTCCATTTTCTGGTGTCTTTAATTTCTTTCTTTAAAGACTCAAAGTTCAGCCGGGCATTGGTGGCGCACGCCTTTAATCCCAGCACTCGGGAGGCAGAGGCAGGCGGATCACTGTGAGTTCGAGACCAGCCTGGTCTACCGAGCGAGTTCCAGGACAGCCTCCAAAGCCACAGAGAAACCCTGTCTCGAAAAACCAAAAAAAAAAAAAAAAAAAAAAGACTCAAAGTTCTTGTGATACAGGTCTTTCTCTTGTTTGGTTAGTGTCACCCCAAAGTATTTTATGTTGTTTGTGGCAATTATAAAGGGTGATATCTCTCTGATTTCTTTTTAAGCCCTTTTATTGTCTGTATATAGTAGTAGGGCTACTGATTTTCTTGAGTTCATCTTTTATCCTGCCACTTTGCTGAAAGTATTTGTCAGCTGTAGGAGTTCTCTGGTAGAATTTTTTGGGTCACTTATGTAAACTATCATATCATCTGCAAATAGTGAAAGTTTGACCTCTTCCTTTCCAATTTGTATCCCCTTGATCTCCTTTTGTTGTATTGATCTAGCTAGAACTTCAAGTACAATATTAAAGAGGTTTAGAGAGAGTGGACAGCCTTGTCTTCTTCCTGATTTTAGAGGAATCACATTGAGTTTCTGTCCATTTAGTTTGATGTTGGCTGTTGGTTTGCTGTATATAGCTTTTATTATGTTTAGGTATGTTCCTGTTATCCTGGATCTCTCCTAGACCTTTATCATGAAGGGGTGTTGGATTTTGTCAAAGACTTTTTCAGCATCACATGAAATTTTTGTTTCTCAGCTTGTTTATATGTTGGATTACATTGATGGATTTTTGTATGTTGAACCATCCCTGCATCCCTGGGATGAAACCTACTTGACATGGTGGATGATTGTTTTGATGTGTTCTAGGATCCGACTTGCCAGTATTTTGTTGAGTATTTTTGCAACAATGTTCATGAGGGATACTGGTCTGAAGTTCTTTCTTAGTTGTGTCTTTGTGTGGCTTGGGCATATCAAGGTTATTGAAACCTCATAAAAAGAGTTTGGCATGCCGGGCGTTGGTGGCGCACGCCTTTAATCCCAGCATTTGGGAGGCAGAGACAGGTGGATCTCTGTGAGTTCAAGGCCAGCCTGGTCTACAGAGCTAGTTCCAGGACAGCCTCCAAAACAGTACAGAGAAACCCTGTCTTGGAACCCCCCCCACACACACACAAAAGAGTTTGACAAATGCCCTTCTGCTTCTATTGGGTGGAATACTTTGAGAAGAATTGGTATAAGCTGTTCTTTGAATTTCTGGTAGAATTCTGCACTGAGGCCATCTGGACCTCGGCTTTATTTGATTGGGGGACTTTGATGACTGCTTCTATTTCCATAGAGGCTATAGGTCTATTTAAATTGCTTAACTGTTCTTTATTTAATTTTGGCAAGTGATAGTTATCCAGAAAATTGTCCATTTCCTTTAAATTTTCGAATTTTTGGAGTACAAGTTTTCAAAGTATGACCTGATGATTATCTGGATTTCCTCAGTGTCCATTGTTATGTCCCCCTTTTCATTTCTGATTTTGTTCATTTCCATGTTCTCTGTCTGCCTTTTGGCTAGTTTAGTTAAAGATTTGTCTATCTTGTTGATTTTTCTCAAAGAATCAACTCTTTGTTACATTGATTCTTTGTATTGTTTTCCTAGTTTCTACTTTATTGATTTCAGTCCTCAGTTTGATTATTTTTCTGGCATCTATTCCTCCTGGATGAGTTTGCTTCTTTGTGTTCTAGAGCTTTCAGCTGTGGTGTGAATTCTCTAGTGTAACTATTCCCCAGTTAATGTGGGCACTTAGTGCTATGAACTTCCCTTTTGGCACTACTTTCAAAGGGTCCCATAAGTTTGGGTATGTTGTGTCTTCATTCTCATTGAATTCTAGAAGTCTTTAATTTCTTTTTGTATTTCTTCTTTGACCCAGGAATGGTGTGATTGCACATTATTCAATTTCCATGAGTTTTTAGGGTTTCTGCAATTTGTATTGTTGATTTCTAATTTTAACTCATGGTGGTCTGATAAGATGCATGGAGCTATTCCAATTTTTTTGTACCTGTTGAGGTTTGATTGGTTGCTAAGTATGTGGTCAATTTTTGAGAAGGTTCCATGTGGTGATGAGAAGAAGGTATATTCTTTTTTATTTGGATGGAATGTCCTATAGATGTCTGTTAATCCCAATTGGGTCATAAGTTCTATTAGTTCCTTTGCTTCTTTGTTAAGTTTCTGTCTGGTTGTCCTGTGTAGTGGTGAGAGTGGGGTGTTGATGTCTCCCACTATAAATGTGTGGGGCTTTATATGTGATTTGAGTTTTAGTAATGTTTCTTTTTTGTTTGTTTGTTTTTTTGTTTTGTTTTTCAAGGCAGGGTTTCTCTGTATTGTTTTGGAGGCTTTCCTGGAACTCGCTTTGTAGACCAGGATGGCCTCGAACTCACAGAGATCCGCCTGCCTCTGCCTCCCGAGTGCTGGGATTAAAGGCGTGCGCCACCAACGCCCGGCAGTAATGTTTCTTTTATGAACATGGATGCCTTTGTTTTTGGAGCATAGATGTTCAGAATTGAAATTTTATCTTGGTGGATTTTTCCTATGATGAGTATGAAATTATCTCCTTTATCTCTTTGGATTGATTTTATTTTAAAGTCTAATTTGTTAGATATTAGGATTACTACCCCTGCTTGGTTCTTGGGATCATTTGATTGGAAAATCTTTTCCCAACCCCTAACTCTGAGGTAATGTCTGTCTTAGCCTCAAAGAGGTGTGTTTCATGTATGCAGCAGAAGGATGGGTTCTGTCTTTGAATCCATTCTACTAGCCTGTGTCTTTTTATGGGCAAGTTAAGACCATTAATGTTGAGGGATATTAGTGACCATTAATTACTCATTCTTGTTTGTTTTGGAATGGCTGGTGGTGGTGGAATTATATGTGTGTTTCCACCCCTTTTTTCTTTTGGCTGTTGGTAAGGTGGGATTATCTATTGCCTATATTTTTCTGATCGTAGTTCACTTCCTTAGGTGGAGTTTTCCTTCAAGAACTTTCTGTAGGGCTGGGTTAGTGGATATGTGTTGTTTGAATCTGTTTTTGTCATGGACTATCTTGTTTTCTCCATCTGTAGTGATTGAAAGCTTTGCTGGGTATAGTAGTCTTAGCTGGCATCCGTGGTCTCTTAGTTTTGGTAGAATATCTTTCCAGGACCTCCTGGCTTTCAGAGTTTCCATGGAGAAGTCAGGTGTAATTCTGATAGTTTTGCCTTTCTATGTTACTTGACCTTTCTCCTTAGCTGCTCTTAATATTCTTCCTTTATTCTGTATGTTTGGGGTCTTGATTATTATGTGGCGAGGGGACTTTTTTTTGTGGTCCACTCTATTTGGTGTTCTGTAAGCTTCTTGTACCATCATTGGCATATCTTTCTTTAGGTTTGGCAAGTTTCCTTCTATGATTTTGTTTAATATGTTTTCTGCCCCCTTTGAGGTGGTTTTCTTCACCTTCTTCTATACCTATTATTCTTAGGTTTGGTCTTTTCATGGTGTCCCATATTTCTTGGGTATTTTGTGTTAGGGAATTGTTGGCCTTAAGATTTTCTTTGGTTGATGAATCTATTTCTCCTAGTGTGTCTTCAACACCTGAGAGTCTCTCTTTCATCTCTTGTATTCTGTTGGTTATGCTTGTATCTGTAGTACCTGACTGTTTGCCCAGCTTTTCTATTTCCAGCCTTCCTTCAGACTGTGTTTTTATTTATTGTCTCTATTTCAATTTTAACCTTTGCACTGTTTGAATTGTTTCTTGCAAATTTTGCTTTGTCTTTTCCTCCATTTGTTGCATCACTTGGATATTTTTCTTCCATTTCTTACATTTTTTTGGTTTATTTTTTTTCCATTTCTTGCATTTTTTGGTTTGTTTTTTTCTTCCATCTCTTTTAGGGATTTTCCCATATCCTCTTTGAGGGCCTCTATCATTTTCATGAAGTAGTTTTTAAGGTCATTCTCTTCTGCTTCATTTGCATTGAAATGTTCCAGTCTTGCTGGTGTAGAATCTCTAGAATCTGGCCGTGTCATATTTGTTTTTCTGTTGCTGAGTGTGTTTTTGTATTGTCTCCTTCCCATCCCTCCTTCTAGTGGGTACAGAAAGATCCTCTTCCTGGCCTGGTGGTTAGGGGACCAGAGTTCTCTTTTGGTGGGTGCAAGCAAGTCCAATACTCTGGTACTTCTCCTCTTCCTGGTCCTAGTCCTGGTCCTGTGGGTGGAGAAGAAGACCAGGAATCTGGGGTGCATAGACTCCTGCCAGGAGGGGAGGCTCAGTGGTGGTCTCCAGGCATTGGAACGCTGGTCCAGAAACAGGCCCCGAATTGCCTGGTCCTGTGGGTGGAGAAGATGACCAGGAAACTGGGGTGCATAGGCTCCCATGGGAGGAGATGCTCAATGGTGGTCCCCAGGTACTGGAAAGCAGGCCCAGAAACAGCCCCTGAATTGCCTGGTCCTGTGGGTAGAGAAGAATACCAGGAAAAGGGTACATAGGCTCCCACTAGGAGTTTACTGTTAAAGAGAGGCATAGTGGGGTAAATCTTAGAACAAAACTGACCTCAGATGCCCTCTCTTTAAACATACCCCTACTTTATGTAGTTCTGGCTGTCCTAGAACTTGATATGTAGACCTGGCTGGCAGCTGACCGCAACTTCACAAGGTTCTGCCTGCCTCTGCCTTCTGAGTACTAAGATCAAAGGCATGTACCATCCTTTGACCTCCCCTTTGTAAATGGTAGGAAGCTCCTTCTTGCCTCACTAGCACTTTGGGAAATGCATCCCAAAGAAAGCAGATCTCATAAACAAGTGTGAACAACGAATACACGAAAGCTTTCATGGTCATATTACAAGCCAGTACCAAACCCAGTGCAAGGGACAAAGGACAGATCAGCAATCAATCTTTATACCCTCTTACTTAATAGCTATGACTGTCCACTAACCATTAATCCTTTCCAGCTCATCCCAGAGGAGAGCTCTTGGTTTGCCTGCCCTCAGCACAATCCTCATACAACATGACTTTGTCTCTGGAACAAGGGTAGCTCCTTCTCAGGGCCTTGTTCCATCTCTTGCTGTCTTCTCGCATCCTGCCCTTCACCAAGTCTACTCCCTGTGTCTCAGACATGTATTCTGCTTGTCCTTTGCTCTCCGTAATTTTCCTGCTTTGTAGGCAGCTCATATTCTGTATTTGGATTTTCTTAGCATTGCTGTATTTTAGACATCTCAAATACTGCTTTCTCTCCAGTTTTAGGTGACCAAATCCTATGTGGCTTGAGGGCAGGCCGAGGCCACATTTCTCTTTGTACCTTCCCACTCTCCCCATGGCCTTGCTTCTGGTAGATAACACAGTGATTCTTTGTTGACTTACATTTTGAGGTGTAAAGTTTGTCTGAGCATGTAGGACAGCATGTAACTTCAGCCAGGGAGATCTAGTTAGGTCTGTCCCCGACAGCCACTTTGCATGCTGAAAGGGTATGTATCTTGAGTGGTTGGGGGTATTTTCTGGGAATCCATCAGAGCAATTCCATGGTATTTTAATTATAGTACTGGCATCAGCACTACCTTTAGCAAACAGCAGTAACAAGCAGTAACACTTGGGAGGGCCAGGCACCGGAAACTGGCCGCCGCCTCTGTTTCTCCTACCTCCTTTCCAATCCATCACCTGTATTTATTCCTGCTATAATTTAAACACCTGTCTAGATGGAATGCATGCAATGTGTCCTTAGCCCACACATTCAGATATTTGCTCACCTGCCTTATTCGGAAGGCTGCCTCTAAAATAAATACTGTTTTGGTACTAAAAGAAAAAAAATGTGCTGAGGTCACCGTGGCAGTGGACACAAGGCTGGGACTGGGAGCAGAACATCTGGATTTGCTGCTGTACGAGTGGGAGCTGAGGAAGAGGGAAGGGCAAGGAGAAACATCTGTCAGACAGTCCCCAAGGCTTAGACAGAGGTCGGGTCTGGTGGCCAGATTTCCCACAGGCAATTATTCACTTAGTTAACCAGCCAGAGCAAGACAGTCGGAGGCATAGGTAGTAAACTGGTGGTTTGTAGGTTCAAGTAGTTTTTTTATAATGGCAGTATAATAAGTAGTTTTGGACGTTTCTGGTTTGTTTTGAAATGTTTTGTATGCACTTGCATCCTCGGGTTACTTCTAAAGTTTGAGCACCTAAACACCACCAAGGAATAGTGAAACCTGAATGTCCCTCCTGGAATTATTTTCTCTTCCTCCTCATCCCACTAGTTTTATGTCTCACTCCACTGTTGGAAGGTCCCCTTAACTTTGTGGAGGACAGGAAGGAGGGCATGTTCCCATTTCCTGTTCTTGCCTTTTGTTTTCTACCATCTCTGAAAAGTGATTTTCAAACTTACAAGGCAAGTCGACTGCCTGTGATTGATCTTGTTAAATGTAGATTTTGGTTCACTGGTACAAGGCTGGGCTCCGCACTTGAACACGTGCCCAGGGATGCAGATGCTGCTGGTCCACAGACTGAAACTGCAAGAGGGAGGCTCAGTGGCGCAAATGCTGACACAGTAGTTGAAGTCACAATATTGGGAGCTTTTGCCTCAAGAAGTCTAAAAATTGAATTTAAAGGCACTTAACTATTATTGTGCCTTTCAACCTCAGTTTCTTCATCTGTCTTTAGGAATAAATTAGTTCCCACTTAGTGTACTGAGCTCAAGGCCTACAAAGAGCCATTTATTAAAATCAACCATTGTTAGGTTCCTATGATTCCATTGTCATTGCTGATAAAATTGTACCCATGGTAGGATATCTCAAACTTGCTAATGCGGTGCACAAGGCTCTTATTAGACTGCTGTGCTAACTTTGTACACAAAGCTGTGAGTATTCAGGCTGGACATATAGCTCATGGTCAAGAGCACTGGTTGCTGTTGCAGAGGACCTGAGTTCAATTCCCAGCACCCATATGGTGACTCACAACTATCTGTATCTACAGTTCCAGGAAAGCCAACACCTTCTTCTCACTTCCATGGACATATGGTACACATACATATATGCAGGCAAAACATTCAAACACGTAAAATAAATAAATAAATAAATCTTGTATTAAAAAAAAGATGTGAATATTCATCATTAATTGGGCATGTTCTTCTTTAAATTTATTTTTAATTTTTCAAGATGGGATTTCTCTGTGTAGCTTTGTAGACCAGGCTGACCTCGAACTCACAGAGATCTGCCTGCCTCTGCCTCCCCAGTGCTGGAGTTAAAGGCTAAAGGCATGTGCCTTCAATTTTTTAATGGGTGTGCATATATGCTTTGCCTTCCTGTATGTCTGTGGACCATGTGTGTGCAGTGCCACGGAGGCAGAAAAAGGCTTTGGCTTCCCTGGAACTGAAGTTACAGACTGTTGTGAGCTGCCTTGTGGTTCTAGGAATCCATCCCTGGTCCTCTGGAAGAGCAGCCAGTTCTCTTTAACACTGAGCCATCTCTCTAACATTGGCTTGTGCTTTGAATCAATCGTGAGTTTTAAACTGCCCCCTGTCTATCTTCTAGACCCATTGTGGCCAGTGACAGGCTAAGAATCAGGACTCCAGGGTTAGTAGCATGCATTCTAGTTAGTGATCAGCTCAGAGAAGTGACTTCTGTTTTAACAGAAATGATAGGTATTGCTATATTTTTGTGCACCTTCGCTAAGGCTGTCCTTTGAAGGAATTCTTTAAAAATAAAATGCTTGTTATGGCCACACACCCCGTACTCACAGTGCCATTTCTCACTTTTTCATAGAATAAGAGCTAGAGGGAAATGTAATTGGATGGAGGAGTTGCAGTGAGCTGGCACCCATAATCTTCTCATGTCTTGAGACCTCACTGGCGTGTGGAATCACCCAGTGTCAGGAGACTTGCTTTTCCTAGCAAAAATGATACTGGGATCCTTAACTAGTTCAGGAATTCCTCTTGTCCATTATGGAAAAGGCTAAGAGGCTGGAACAGAACCACAATGATTTGTATATAGTAATTTATCCATTATACGTATTTATCTAGAGATGGTCAAGGCTATAGGGAAGTGATGCCTAGTATATTAGCTCTAGCTAGTTGCATTTTAAAATTAAAGTTTACAATCAAGTTTCTCAGCCACACCACACCAGCCACATGTCTATTACACAAGAGCCATATGTGGCTAGTGGCAGTTCCACCTGACAGTGCAGACTTAGTTCATCCACAGAAAGCATTCTGATAGATAATGTTCTGTAGAGCACAGCAGGAAAATGAGTGCAGCCTGCAAATTGTTCCTTGCTTCTTGTTTAAAACTGCATCAAATCCTTCCACGATAGTGTGATTAAGATGCAAACTATGTGACTATCCATAAAGAATTGTCTAAAAGAGGAAACATCGGTTCATTTCCTCACTCTATTGGGTGATGGGCAATGTAAATCCTTGCAAGACAGATCTCAGAGGCAAGGGGTAGAAACAGTGGTTGCTTGCATGTGGTGGGTGTTGAGTGACTTCTAGACAAAACAAGGGTGAGGTTAGACTATTGAAAGTAAGGACCGGGTTGTTACCATCTGCTGAAGACAGGGTTTGTTTGGAAGAAAAAGGTAAGAGAAGAGCCTTTACAGTTTTCCTGTCAGGGTATTCTCATCTAAGCACCAATCACTTGCTTGTCGTTCTAAGTAAATTATCAGTGACCTGCTTTTTTGTATAAAGAAGTCACAGTGGCTGCCAATTCTTGGTCCATACACAAAATAAAGAGTGGATATTGAATGAGTCAACAACCCACCAGCTGTTCAAAGTTGGTCACATGTTTGTGCCACTTTTTACTGTACTTGGGACAAAATAAACCTGACTGAGCTTGTTTTTCCTGTCTCACTTCTTTAATGTCCTCTGAGGAATAGCAAAGGTGGGAAATAAAATTTAAAGGAGGAAGAGCTGTTAATCACTGCCTTCAGCACTTGAGGTCTCTATCTGATGGCAGTTTTAAAATTTCCTAATAGTTAAGAGTAAATAGGATTGTTTTCCTACATCCAATTTAGAAAAGTTGAAACTAGAGCCCAAGTTCTACAACCATTATATGGCTTTGGGTGAAGCCTTGGTTTTCCGCATCTGTGAAATGGAGTGTCTTCCCCAATGAGTAATGGGTAAAGTATAAGTGAACTTGTTATAGCATCCAAAATGCCTGGCACCACTCAGGTGTGAAGCTGTATTGTCTAGGGAAAGCATTTGACACGCACTCTTTCTCATCTTGGCCTTGCCACCACTTGGAAGTAAGGAGTTTGTGTAGCGCTTAGCTCCTTTAGACTTTTGTTTCCTTGGTGGTAAGAGCATTATACTCAGGGTTGGATGAGAACATGCAAGGATGGCAATACGTGGCACACAGAGAGTAGTCTGTGTTTGCTGTTGGGGTATGAACACTGGTGACTGAATTAAGGACTGCCATGCCAAGGCATAGATTATCAAATGTATCCTCTCCTTTCTTTTGATTGCTCTATTCTCCAAATTCAGCTCTTTATGCTAAACATGGCAGTGTGCACGTTTTAATCTATTGTTTAGCCACTATAAACTATTACTAAGTCCCTTTATTACATTGGCATAACTCTTTTTTAAGTGTGTGTGTCTGTGGGTGTGTGTATCTGTAGAGACTAGCGGAGAGCATTGGATTCCCTGGAGCTGGAGTTAACAGTAGATTTGAGCTAGTGGATGTCCTTGCTAAGAGCTGAACCCTGATCCTCTAGAAGAGCAACAAATGCTCTTACCCACTGAACCAGCTTGCTACCCCTGGTTTCCAGTTCAGCTCTTACTTATTATAGTTACACTTCTCACACTATGATATTGGTACAGTCTACAAGATCATGTTCAATTAATTTAAAACACCTGGTGGAGTTGGTGTTTGTTAGGAATATATTCTCCAGTCCTACCGGAGCCAGTGTCACTGTCTCTGAAGCTGCCCCTTGCTACCTGTAGGGTAAAGAAAATAGTAGGACAGAGTACTTCAAAAAACTAGGGTCCAGAGAAGAAGTACTCCCATAATTTTCAACAATATCCTACATGTTCTTTAGTCACCGTGTGCCTTCCCTCTGTCCCTGGTACCTTCAGACAGAGAACAGAAGTGAATAGTCATGGTTAGCTCCCAAGATCTCTTCTGAAGCATGGCCCACCCTGGAGAGCAGAACCACAATGCCTCACACTCCAGCCTCACAGTCGCCAGAGGCTGCTCCTAACCTATGGAAAACCGCTTTCTGTCCAAGAAAAGTAGTTTGAGTCATTGGTGAAAAGACACTGGTCTGGGCTGTTTTCACTTACCAACTTCTATAACTGGGGAGGAAACACTACACTGGTGCTAAAAATGACTTTTCTGTTTTCATGATTTCAGATAATTTTAAAATGTGAATTCTTTCACTTGTAAATGTCAAGGTTATTTAGGTACTTGAGATGTTTTATAGACAAGCATTTCTCTCCAGTTTGCTTCTCTTGCCTGATGACCTAAGACACGGGCAGCTTGTACATTGGGTTTCCCCTCTCAGCATCTCTGCATTCCCTGTCTCAAGTGCTTTCCTAGGCACCCCTTCCCTTTCCTCATCTTCTGTGACTGCCCAGGTGATACACTGGGTACCTCCCCACTGCAGTGAACCTAACAGCTTTGAAAAAATGTTCTGGCTCATTCAATAGCTAAAAAACCACGGAGAATACACAGAAGCACAAGAAAACAAATGATATAGCCATGCTAAAGTAGATGTTGTGTATTGGAGCTTTCTTCCTAGCTTTTGAGATGTTTATCCACATGTCTGTTTATGTTTAAGATTTAACACTGTGAGTTTTCTTTATTAGTGTGATTTTTCTTGAGTTATCATCATATTCCTAGATCAAGTGTTTTCTGAAAAAATGTTAATGAATAAATAGTATCCTCTTACATGGATAGAGCAAAATGTCCTTGTCCTATTTCACTGTTAAAAAAACAATGCTTACTTTCAAGTACATGTTCTCTGTAGTGTATGGTATAAAGCTGTGGGGCTCCAGTCCTTGAACCTTAGTTGTGCTGTTTATTCCAAGGCCTCAATGAGATCCTCACTGTTTCCTCCTGTGCAAAATGAAGATTCAGATCAGCACTGTACTGATGACCTCACTCTGAACTTGCATGAGATGTGTGTGACGCACTCTTGTACTGAATTCTAATAAAAATCAACTGCTCTTGTAATGGTCACTGTCATCTATCACCTGAGGCATTCTTTGAATTGGTCTAACGCAAACATCAGAGTGGACAATATTCTAGTATACCTTAGTAACATTGCTAAATTGATATCTACAAAAGTTCTGTCAACTCGCAGGCACACAAGTAATATAAGTGCTTGTCTGATCTGTCCCTTGCCATTATTAGGCACTTTTTTCTTTTTTTAATTTTTTTTTATTTTTTGCTCTTATGTGCATTGGTATTTTGCCTGTATGCATGACTGCATGAAGGTATCAGATCTCCTGGAGCTCCAGTTACAGGCAGTGGTGAGCCACCATGTGGGTGCTGGGAATTGAACCTAGGTCCTCTATAAGAGTAGCCAGTGCTCCTAACGGCTGAACCATCTCTCCAGACCCTGAACACTTTTTTCTATATAGCATTATGACAGTTTTGTCTTACAACTTGCATTTCTTTGCAGTTTACATTTTTAAAAAATAATTTTTACTTCCAAGTAGAAACTAGTTCAAAATGTTAAAGTGGCTGGTGACATTCCGTCTTTGTAAATTATTTATGAACATTAATACTCATTTTAATGGACTTTCCAGGTGTTTCTTTCTAAATGATTGAGTTTGTTGTATAATATTTATTACTATTTTACCTACAACTAGAGCTTGTTTAAGCATTTAGAACTTCCAAATGAAGAAAGAAGGCTGTCTGGTTTGAACATTGTTTGGCTCATTCCAGTGCAGTCCACAGAGCAGGGGCAGAATGAGCTCTTGCCTGCTAGAGCTCGCAGACACCGCAGGTTCCCCACCTCTGCTGTCTGTGCACAGAAGCCAGTCTGTGCTCTCTGCCTTTGTCGCAGCCACTGCTTTCAGCCCCGATGAGTCAGTCTCTCAAACTGTGATTGCTCCCATATGTTTTTCATGATACTTTTCTAAAACTTTGTAAAATCAAGTTATTTCCTTCCCCTGCTTTCTAGGTGGCAAACCTGAATTTGGCCAGCAATGTCATAAACAGAAGCAGTGCTTCAACACCCCCTACCCTTCGACCTGTCATCAGTCCTAGTGGCCCGACCTGGTCTATCCAGTCAGACCTCCATGCTTCTGAGAACCACTCTAGCCCCCCTGGAAGCAGGTGAGTGGAGGGCCCGGGCTAGCATTTGGGTTTCACAGGACTGGTCTGCCTGTCACTGCATCCCAAGTGTGATGGTGCCACAGAGAGCTCTGCCTTTACTTTGCCTGTCCACATCCTGTAACCCTGAGCCAAAAGGCCTGCTTTAACTTGTAAGGTTGTTTTCATGACAAGGAAGTTTCTGGTATTTGGGAAAATTGCTCTGTTCGTCCTTGCTTCCATTGAACATTCTTATGTCTGGGTTTTGCCACTTTGTGCTCGTCCCTGCTTCTTATTTTATACCTCACACTGCATGGTGCTTCATTCAGCTGCTCTGGGCTCTGCTTTGGAAAGGCGTTTTTCTCTTATATTTTAGAAAGCCAGGTTACATAATTAAGTGCCAGCCATAATTAAAGTTGTATAATTAAGCCTCCTCTGATAATGTTGACTTGGGGAGTCATTCCTTTGTGTAGCTGAAAAGTGTTAGAGGATAAAATCCAAATGATTCTGGATATAGAGCAAGTTCTAAACTAAAAAGAAAGCACTGTATTGAATGGTAGTCTCTTTCTATATTTTAACAATCCCGTTATGAAAAAGATATAATAGGAAATAGGTTCCCAAATACAAAATACCTGGTCTTCAGTCTTCCAGTATGGCAGTATCATAAAAGACAAAGAAAGGATCTGTGCAGGAAAGCTTCAACCTGACACAGAAATTCCTTGGCGTGTGCTTGCCACACAAGCCGGGCCACCTGTTGTGACCCACAGAAACTGCCGTGGAGACAAGCCATCCCAGGGTGTCATCCTCCACGCTCAGCGTGGGCGCCATGGCATGTGCACAGACACACAGTAGTAAAATGTTTTGTTTTGTGTCACCCCTCCCCTTATTGCTTTTTTCATACAACATGTTTTGGTCATATTCTTTTCCCTCCCTCATATCATCCACACCTCCCTACCCATACAACTTGAAATTGTTTTGCTTTGATTTTGAGATGAGGTCTATGTCTGGCTGGCCTGGAACTCCTGAGTGCTGGGACTAAAGGGGTGCTACACCACCACTCCCATCTAACATTTCTTTTAAAAGAACAATATTAGGACAAGAACAAACTGTAATATAGGTGATGTATGTTTTTAACACTGTTTGAACTCCTCTTGTCTATATGAAATTTCCTGGTGAGGGAGTGATCTGGTCCAGCTTGCTGTAGGGGTTACTGAGTAAGGACTCAGCAGCATCAGTCCCCCAGTCAGATGAGCAGTGAAGAGATGTGGTTGTTAAAGAGAGTGGAGCATTCTGTGGGGTCCTCTTCACTTGGCATGAAGCTGTCAGATGTCCCAGTGGTTGTGTGTCCCCACCTATCCTGCCCTCATCCCACCCCACCCCACCCCACCCCACCCCAGGGCAGCAGTTCCTGCTGCTGCCTCTTCTGTGCTGCTTTGCTGGAAGCTTGAAAAGGAAAACCAAAGACCTGGGGAGGGAAGAACTACCTTACTGCTGAAGTTTCTAGTGGTGTCAGAATTAGTATTTAAGGAGCTAATTTGGAAACCAGAAACCATGCCCAGGAAGTGAAATGAATATAAGCACATTACATCATGCCCTGTAATGGTATCTCTCACTCCCAGAGTCATTGTGGCTGGGGTTGAAAGAACCATCTCTGCTGAGGATGAGAAGAGCTGAAGCCAAGCGGGGCTGCAGCACTTCTGAGACAGGGCGCCCTCCACACAGGGAAGGCTGTTTTCTGCTTTCCAATCTACAGAATAACCACATTCCTGAAACAGAAGTCATGAAAAAAAGCTGTTCATACAGAGAGCTTTATCCACCTTACAGATGTTTGCAAGTATTACGTTTTCATGACACTGCAGAGCCATTCCTGTGGAATGCATTTATGATGCCCTGTGCTATTCTAGCTGGGTGACAGCAACCAGCATTTTCCATACTGTAAATAAGGTGTCAGAGTATACATTTGGAGAAGTAGACTTTTTTTTTTACATTTTGCATATTTGGAGGAGGGAGCTTTATTAGAACTTCTGGCTGGCTGTAGAGCTTTCTCTTGGCAACACCTGTTAGAAATAAGAAGAAAGATGGCGGGGATGTGTCAGAGTCAAAGCCGAGACCTAGTTTCCTTTGACTCTCTCGAAGTCTGTGAGCCCTGCAGTGAGCTGGCATCCTGTATTTGCCTCACTGCCTCTGCAGCCAGAATGCAGCCTCCATGAAGTCCCCTCAGCTTTCCTTCTTGACTTAATTGTCTACAATAGCTCTACTTGCTTTTCTTTAAGCATAAGGGCCAGTTGCCCTGTTCTAGTGAAATCTAAGGAGCCTGGGAATGTCTTCTGTGGCTCCTTGGTAACCTCTGCTAGCTAGAACAGCTGGGGGCTCAACTTGGGCATTCTAGTTCCATGTGGAATTCCGGGAGCAGCCACCCAAGAGCAGTGCTAAGTGAATTCTGAGGTCCCAGCCAGAGGCATTCTACACAGTCCTGAGTCCTGATTTCCACTTTCACATGGTAAGTCACTGTGAAGTAGGCATTTTTGGATATTGACTTAGTCTCTTGTTCCTTCTTTGTAGTAAGAAGTGACTAAGCTTAATGAATATGGGATTCATAGCTTAGAGATGTGAGTTTTATTACTGGTTTTGACACTAAGCGACCTTAAGCTATTCATTTAATCTTTTTATAGGGTAAGCATACTTACATATAAACTGGACTGTTTTGAGAGCTTTTAGGTTGCCTTTGATCTCCTTAGAAGTGGGAGTTAAGTAAATAAAAGGTACTCTTACTAGCTTCTGTGATAACAGCAGTGGATTCCAGGCTAATACAGTGTGCTAATTCAGTAAACTAGGCTGCCCTGCACAGCTGAGATGTAAAGAGACTCCCTGTGCTGGCCGTACTTTCATCAGCATGTCGGAGAATTGGAGACTTGGTAGCCACAGGAATGAATGCACAGTGACTCACGAGAACTCACAGATAGTGTTACTCTTCATTTCCCCACGTTGCCATTGTTCTCCGTTTTATGGATCGCACAAGCTTTCACCAGACAACCTTATTCCTCCCTCACTCTTGGAAACTGCCCCAAATGTAGCCTCAGGGCTGTCGTCTCCCATTGGGTCAGCGTGAGCTCAGCCCAGCGCCTCAAATCCCCTGGTTCCTTTGGTCTGTCTGGAGTCCCTGCTCAGGCTTTGTTGTGGGAGAGGAAGGCAAAGAGCCCACAACTTGCCCAGACAGTCTGAGACCTGGCCATGCAGCTTGCAGTTCCCTAGACACTCTGGAGTTGGACTTGGCCCGCCATTCCTCTGTTGTTACTTTTCAGAGGTAATAAGTGAGATTAATTGCAGGCTATTCTCCAGAAGAGAGACTTGTTAGGGCCAAATGCAGTCACATGTGTAGAAGTCTGAGGCATGCCTCAAGCAGGGCCAGTGTGAATTACCCAGCAGGACTCTGGGATGCAGGCACCACATTAGACTTAACCAACAGGAACCCTGGTCGCCAGGATCACGTGTTTATGACCTTTTCTTCAAGCCTTGTCTCTGGTCACTGGGTGTTGGTACATGACTTTGGCTTTTCCCTAGCTAGTGAGCAAGGTTGGCTTCTCTGTTATCTGTCTTCTGGGCACAGGAGGGAGTTATTAGGGGCTGAGATTCCGTGTGCAAGTCTCTCCTCTCTACTTCCAGTCCTCCATGGAGCTGGACCACATCACCAGAGAGAATTTCTAGGTGAGGAACACCTGATGGGTTTGGGGTGCATTTCTCTTTGTGAATCCTTCTGGGAGACCGGGAAGGGTTACAACAAAGTTTTGGCTGCTGCTTGGAGTGATTTGGGAAGGACAGGGCCTCAGACAGCTTGGCAGGAACCTGAGGCCCTGTTTTTTTCCAGACCAGCCCTTCCTTGTGGGTCGAACTGTCAGGGAATCCCACGAATGTCTGGCTTCTGCCCCTTTGTGTGTTTTTCCAGCATTTGTCATTGAATTATTTTTATCCATCTCTGGCTTTTTCACTCGCACACACATCCTGGGGATTTGTCTGTTCCTCGATGTTAAAGCAAGGAGAATTGACAGAAGAATACAAGCAAAGTTCATTCCTACTTCTTAGACGTTGTGGGCATGGGATGCTCAGCTTGGTCAGCCCTAAACTCTAAAGTAAGCATCTGTGTTTCTGAGCTTTGCATTCTACCAGAGAATGGAAATCCTGGCAACTGAAGATGTTCTTTGTTATCCTGCCCCACCCCCACCCTGCCCCATCCTCTATTCAGTAACCAATCAGAAAGAGCCTGGTATCCTGCTGTGTGTTATGCTTAGAGTAAGTTTTTCAGAGGTTCTGATTCCAGATTAGCTAACACTTTTCTCCCTTTGCTTAAATTACTTCTCTCAAATAGTGTTGGAGAGTCAGGCCTCTGACTTCACAACTTTTTATTCTTGGTCAGCTGTCAGCAGCATTTGGTTTGTTCATTTCTTTGCATGGTATGTCCTGTGCATTTTCTATGTCAGGCATTTTACTACATGCTGGAGTAGAGCAGTCAGTTACAAAGAATAGCCCCTAATCTCCAGACTGTGTGGCCTGTGTTCTCAGTAGAGGGTTTGCAGGTAGGCAGGGATTAAAAGATATGTGGTGTTTGATCTCGAAGAAGTTAACATCTGATATGAGAAGGGTTGTACATACTCATGGGACGGTTAGAGAGCAGTGCCAGGCAGCACATAGCAGTACCTGGGTTTTATGGCACAGGCAATTGGAAAGAGTATGTAGAGCAGGTCGGACTTTAGTCCTCTCACACGCCAGTGTTTCAGATGGCAGATCCTTGAAGCCAGTGCACCAAGATGAGCCCAGAGGGGCAAATGTATGCTCTATCCAAAGCAGCCACGGCCCTAGACATAAAATGTAGGTGATTCCAAGTGAGTTTGTAGCCTTGGACAAGTTACCAAGTTACAGTTAGCTACAGGTGTGTGTGTGTGTGTGTGTGTGTGTGTGTGTGTGTGTGTGTGTGTGTGTGTGTGTGTGTGTGTTAATGGGGGTTGAACCTACAGTCTTGTGCATGCTAGGCAAGCACTCTATCACTGAGCTATATCTCAGGTCCTTACTACTTTTTAAAAATGTAAATAATAATGCCTGTCTTGGTAATTGTTAAAGATTAAATGGAGTTGTATATGAAAGCAGCCCGCAAAGTATAATGCCTGGTTTAGGTATAAGTTCTTGAAAACTCTGAGTTCCAGAGGGGGGCTGGGGGTGGGGGGAAACAGACACACCAACATGGGATACAGACAGACCCATACCAAGAATTGCCCAAGGTAAGAGGCTGCTACAGCACTCAGTCCTGGGCTAGTCCAGATAGCACTAGCCCCTGCCCTGTGCAGCACCTGAGCTAGATTACCCAGAGGCAGTCTTCCAGAGGATGGATGATCTCAGGGAGGGGCCAAGCAGCTCTGCCTTCACTGAACTCTGTTGAAGCTCAGCGCCCTTCCTCTCTGCTATCTTCTGAATGTTGAAATTTCCACTGCAGCTCAGTGTTCCAGCCAGCAAACACTCATATTTTCCATCCATCCTGGGGGTCGAGCTTTGGGAGAGCCTTTCTCTGGAGGAGTTTGGAGCTTATAATTTTGTACTTCATCCTGTTATATAAACAACAATGTTTAGCCAAAGAGCACAATCACACAAAGAAACCACTTGGGTGAGGGGGGGGGAGGAGGCTAACAAAACAGCTCTTTCATGTTAGAGCTCTGCAGAAGTGATATTTCACTACTTATTCTCCTTTCTTTCTCTCTCATAAAACAAACTTTACCTGACCTCCATCCTCCTGAGAACTCCCATGCTGCCATCTCCCCAGCACAGGGCTAGCAAAGGTCTGCCTATCCCTGAAGCCGTCCTGCTTCTGTTCCCCAACAACAGGTGTGGACCCCAGGCAGTTCCCACCCACCACAGCCTTCACCTCCTCACTCACCAGTGGAACGGTTGAGGGGACGTTGGTCATACCAGGAAATGTGTCCCTCACAGCTGCCCAAACATCATGCCAGAGCAAAGGATACTTGGGAACTTAGGGTCTAGTCTCTGAAGAAAACGATGAGAAGAAGTCACTTCTTTTTCTTCAGACCGAAATAGCTTTTAATTGGGTCTGTCCTGAACACAAGCATATTTTCCCATAATGACAAATAATTCCCTGTAATGGTACAATGGCTGTCTACATACATGACCCTAGGTATGACAAGTAATCTAGAGACAAAGCATGTGGGTAGGTGTGTATAGGTTATATGTAGACACTATATCATGTCATACGAGGGACCACAGCACCTGAGACTTTGCTATCTGCAGGGGTCCTCTAACTTCTAAGGATTCTGAGGGATAACTATAATTTCCCAATTTTACTCAGGCTCATTCAGCTTCACATATGAAACTGCCATTTGTGGCTCTAAAAACTAAAATAAGCATCAATTTCAGGTAGCTGAAAAATTACAAAGTGAAAAGTTACATGAGAAACAATTGTATGTCTAGCAGTGCAGCCATTCAGGTGTGTGTATGTGTGTGTGCGTACGTGCACGCATGTGTGTGCACTCACCCTGCGAAATTGGGAAGCGGTTTATCTTCACTACTTTGGGGGGGGGGAAGGCACAACAAGTTGGAGAAACTGACAGTGACAACACATAGCAGTCTGTATTTAATTTTTGGTCTGAAGTTGACCTAGCCTTACAAATAGAGAAGGCCGATGCAGCCAGCATTCAAGTCGCTGCCATTTACAGGTCGGTCTGATTCCTCTCTTGCGTTGTTGTTATTCCCCCCACTATTATCTTCTTATCCCTTCAAGTCAACTGTCTTACCAACCCTGAAAAGAGCTTGGGAGGAATTGCAGCAGGGAGGGGACACTGCGTCTTTGCCCCTTGCTTCTCGTCTAGAGAAACACTAGTGATCCATTTTGAGTCCTTACTGAGCACTGACTCGACACATTTGGAAGGAAGGCCAGGTGCCTTTCCTGACCCTTGACTGAGGAGCTCCTCTTCCTCTGCCTTTGCTTCTGCTGAAGACCACAAGCTTGCTCCTGAGCAAGCACAGTTAAGTCGTCAGCGCTTTAAACAACAAAGGGGCTTAAAGGAAAACTCCTTGCACCTGTGTTTACTGAATGCCGCCAGTAAAACCATAACACCTGGAAACACGCAGGCCCTCCATCCAGCTGGCTGCATGGAATAGGTTCTTGGGAGACAGAGCTATGAAGCCGGGGCAGTTGGAATCAGCATTTCCTGATTTACATCCTTTGGACCCTTCTGTAGAGTCAGTGACTGTCACTGTGTGGTGTCCTACAATACCAGGGCAGGGAAAGCAACAGTTCCTGGACATGATACTAAAGCTTGCAGTTGTATTTATTATGAACTAAGTGTCTTTATATTGCTTATGAACCATTAAAGAAGTTAGACTTTAGCAAGTTGCTTAAATATGGAGTCTGCATTCTTTAGGAGATACATGCAAGGCTTGTAGTGGACAAGAGGGGGTATGGGAAACTTCCGGTTTAAAAATTCACCACTCGGCATGCATGGTAAGTCATAACAGAGCAGTCCCAATGTAGCCATCTGTATGCTTCAGGGGTAGCAAACATTATTTGCAACTTTCATGATAGTTAAGATGGTATTAATTAGCCTTCACAGCCAATAACCAACATGACATTTACCCTGGTTCTTTTTGCTATCTTCCTATGACAAGAGGGAAATACGGTTATGTCTCAGTGCTGTGACTGTGGTTTGGAAGAATTTAGGGGAGAAAGGAGGCTTTCTGGAACAACCATTGAGGATCCCTTCAACGGTGTGACCAGTGCATGATGTTTAGCGGTCATTGAGCTATGTTCTTCTGTAGCCAAATTGCACCAAAGAAAGTGGGCTGAGAAGCGCACTGAGCTGCTGCTAGTGGGCTCCATTCCCTTGAGGCTGCCTGAAAACATCCCTCAACTGTTGAAGGACAAGGGCCACAAACTTCTCTTAACCTTCTTTCCCAGGTACCTGGGAGGGGGGGGAGGGGAGGCTGGTGATAAGTAGTGTTCCATCTGGGAAAATGGTTGGATAGTTCATCTGACAGTTGTTATAGTAATGTGCCCCGCCCCTGTGCCCTGAAGGATGTGCTAGACAAAGCCCCTGTCCTCGTGGAGGACAATTAGTGACACATCATTAATGCAAGTACTATAAAAGAATGTGTGCCTTATTGATAAATAGCATTGTACTCAAAGTGGTGAGAGCTCAGAGGACAGAGTGTAAACACTGACTAGACAACGCTAGCCAAAACTTCATGGAAAGCTGTGAGCTGAATATAGAAAGGTAGGTGGGAGTTGAGAGCCCAAGCGATTTCCTTGGCACCTGACTGTGGGATCTATGAACCATCAAACAAATAACGATACATGCTTCTATTCTCTCAGTTAGACTTGACAGATTGGCAAGGTGGACTAGGGTCACTAGTCTATATGTCTATTTGGGGGTTTTTTCCATGTAAAATTCAGAGCAGGTGATTAGAAGGGAACGCTTAAGGCCAAGGTGCTTCCCCATACAGACAGGGTACTAGTGGGTAGAAAGCAATGATTCCATCCAGTCCCAGGTTGTGACCAGCATAGAGATCAGTGAAGAGCAGGGGCTGTGGGGAAAGACGGACAAAGGGGGCGGGTGTTTGTGAGAAAGTGTGAATGGGAGCTAGTTGGGCTAAGATACAGTGTTTCTGCTTGAAGTCAAACAAGTTGAAGCCTAAGTGATAGGAACTGAAATCAAACTGGCTCTAGTAGAGATCTCTTTACTTCATACAACTAAAATGCCAGAAAGTTGGGAATTTAGGAAATAGAGTTAAGCATTTATTCTGCTTGTCTCCAAGTTCATAGCTAAACAAGAAATTAATAGGAGAAAGATGAAAAAAAGTGCTGGCTTTAGCAGTCATGAGGACAACTTGACTAGGTGGCCCCTCTCAGGGCCACCTCTAGTCTGTTTCTGATGTTTTATTTATCCTAAACGGTTTTCTATTCTATTAATACCTTGTTCATTTTTATAATCGAAACACATTTTCAGGGAAAATAGACATAATACCCCACAGTTTGAAAACAAAAAATCTGACTGGGGACCAATTTCCAAGGTAAACCCTCCCTGTGCCCCCAGTCTGACTTTCCAGGGTCATTCCTTCTCACATTTTGTCCCAGCACCACAGTGGAACTAAGCAGGGCAGGTGAGGTCTCTCTCACCTTTATTCCTAGCTCTCAGGAGTTCAAGGCAGTCTGATCTACAAAGCAGGTTCCAGGCCAGTCAGGACTACACAGTGAGACCGTCTCAACAAACACACTAATAAAATAATAAAAGCAGGCCAGCTGTCTGGACTGCAGAGAAGGCTAAGTGTAGGTAAAGCGTGGCCTGTTCCTGCAGAGGACCTGGCTCCTCTCTTAGCACCCATGTTAGATGACTCAGCTACTGTCGCTCCAGCTCTCGGGATCTGCTTCCAGCCTCCGCAGTCCCCTGAAGTCACCGGCACACTCCAGCACTCAATTGAAAATACAATAATTGGGGGGTTTTGTTTAGTTTGTTGTTTTTGTTGTTGTTGTTTGACAAGGTCTCACTGTGTAGCTCAGGCTGGACTCGAACTCACAGAAATCCACCCCACCTTTGCCTCCCAAGTGCTGGGATCAAAGGCATGTACTACCATGCCTGGTGACAAAATAATTTGTTCTTTTATTTTAAAAAAAGAGAGTAGTTTTCATATACATAATCTTCAAATGTATTTAAAAGTATTATTGAGCAAAGGTCACTATAGTTAATTTGAAGCATATGTTTTATTTATTATGCATGTGCACACACATGCTGATGTCATAGTTGTAGGTGTTAGTTCTCATCTCCCACCATCTGATTCCAGGGGTCAGACCTCAGTTCTTCAGACAGTGCAGCACCATTGTCTTTCTGAGGTAGGCCGTCTCATCTGCCCACTTACTGTAGTTAGTAACACCATATTTTATACTCTAACATTGCTAGAGGGAGGCAAATTATTCTCACCAAGTAAAGTTTAAAAGTATGTGAAGTAAGGCATATCTGTTAAGTGACTCCACTCAGCCATTCCACAATGCGCTTATTCTAGGACATCACATTATGTATGTATCACCAATACATACAAGTTTCATCAACTGAAAGAATTAAGTATACAATTATTTTAAAGCAAAAGTTAATTAAATCTAGTATGTTTTTTGCTTCTTCATGTTACCACCTGTGTTTCTTTCAAGTTCTTAAATTATTAGTTCCATCTGCTTTCTGTCACCGTTTCACTAAAGGGTTGAGTCATCTTACTATTACAGCCTAGTGCCTTGGTAAAGAAAAGGCACTTAATAACAAGGTTCACAGAAACGGCTCAGTTCAACTCGACTCAGCCTCCCTGCAACTTTCCCTGACCTCCCGAGTAAATCCTATAAGCTTGTCCACTGATACCTTCTAAAACAGGCAGTTGAAAGGAAGTTCTGACTTCCTCCCAAGGCAATGAGTAAGATGGCTTGCATACTTGCAGCTCCTACAGTGCGGCCCTGGAGCCCTTCCTGCCAGTGAATTGGCAGAATAAAAACTGCTGATTGGTCCACTGAGCTTAGAAAATTCTCCCCCCTCCCCCAAACCTAATGTCCCAAGTCACTGGGTCTTGGTCTCCTTTTTATTTTTTATGTTATTTGAGATGGGACTAACCTAGTACTCCCAGTAATCCTCCTGCCTCGCTAGTCCCGGGATTACAGGTGTGAGCTACCACACTAGGCCCTTTCCTTTAGTGCTTGTTTGGTTCCTTCTAATTTTCCAAAATCAGACGTATGCTACAAGCAAGAGTTCTTCTCCAGTCTGAGGATGGAGGCAGAGTGTGGGAGATGGGGCTGGGCAGGCTCCTTGCTCTTGTCACCCTTCTCCTATTCAATTCAACATTCAGGAAGCTTAAAAGCCATTTCCAACAGGGGCTTTAGTGTGGCCTGCCATCTGTGCTCACCCTCCATCCCTAGCCTCTCCCATGCTCGTTGACCAGAAGTTGTAGCATATGCTGAATTGTTCGCCTCTCATTCTAGGTCCTCTCTCTCTCTCTCTCTGTTGTCCTTTGTTACATAAGCTCTCTGGCCTCCCTATTTGAGTGACTAATGTAGAGAGAAAGCATACTGTCAGGTCACCACACTTCTGCTCGTTTTAAGGAGGTGTGTGTGTATGTGTGAGAGAGAGAGAGACAGACAGAGAGAGAGAGAGAGAGAGAGAGAGAGAGAGAGAGAGAGAGAGAGAGAGAGAGAGAGAGAGAGAGAGAGAGCTGAGGGAGTCAGGTTCCTTACAACTGGAGTTCTGGCCTCTACCAAGCTGCCTGATGTGGGTGCCAAGATCTAAACTTGGGTCCGCTGAAAGTGCAGCATATGTTCTTGACCACTGAGCTGTCTTTCCAGGCCCCACAGCTCTACTCGAACATCAGCACTGTGCCCCTCGTTGTATAGTGGTAGTTTGTATGCTTGCTTTGCTGACAGTGTTAGAGTGAAAGCTTTGGGAGGGTGGAGGCCAACCAAGTCTTGTGTATCCTTGTCTCTGAACAGAGCCCCACCAAAGTGCTCAGTGAAGTTCAGTGGGTGCCTAAGGATGTTAGCATTGCCCAGTATGGCAGTCATAAGTTACACTTGGTACACTCTGTTGGATACTTAAATCAAGGGTACTTAAAGTTCAAGGTTATCATCCACTAAATGGCTAGTTCAAGACTAACCTGAGCTACATAAGACCCTAGCTCCAAACCAAAAAAAAAAAAAAACAGTTTAATTTCTTAGTCTCATTAGCCATAACCCAAAGTTTAAAAGTCACATGTAGCTTATGGTCTCCATTTTGGGCAGTACAGACTTAGAAACTAATAAAGGTCCCAAACTAGTAAGTTTAGAAAAGAAATGAAACTCAAAGGTATATTCTTGAAGACCCTCTCAGGTCTTCTGTAGACTTGAGCCTAAAGAAATGAAACCCAAAGGTATATTCTTGGTGACCCTCTCAGGGTCTTCTGTAGACTTGAGCCTCTCTTGTTTAGCTCTAGAAATTCACCACAGATGCTGTTCTTGAAGTAATTTGTGGTACTGGGAGGGGCGGTTGCTAAAGCCTTGGAAATCTCAAAAGGCCAGAGCTTCTGTGTTACTAGTGCCTAGCCAATCCGGGGCTGGGCCACCTGACAGGAAGAGGTTTCAAAGTATTAGCACTTTGTTTTCTGAGCAGTGCATGGCTAGATGCTGGGGGAGGTCTTACTTCCCTTTCACCCCACTGCCTCACCCCACTCCCCACCTGCCTGGCTGGCAGTCCTGACAGGGCTTCTAAAGCTGTTCCACTGTTCCAGCCCCGGGGAATCAAGCCAAACATGCGGAAGTGGTTACGTGTACTGGCTCCCAGGGAAGCTGTGGCTAGTAGGGGGAATGGGTGGGGTCCTGCCTGATGGCTTTCCAAAGAAGCCAAATCTTTGAAGTTTTGTTTTAGCAGCTGCCAGGTATGCTGTTTCAGCACTTAGCAGGCTCTCCATGGTCCCATGTCACATATTTCTTTATGATATCTGCATAGTATACACAACAGAGCTCAGACGTATGTTAGGAGAGTTAAGTATGAAATTGTGGAGTTCAGAGCTAAACATGGCCACTTGACTTTACCATGTAACTACTCTTCTGCTGAGAAATCACCCCTGAGTGCCCCACCCTCTCTTTTGGCTATCCCATTCTTACCACCTGCTGCAGGAGAAGCAGGACCTTCTCAGGTCGGGCACCCTGGAGGCCCAGCATTTCTCCAACAGACTGGGCTGTCACTCTTGAGATTAGAACTGCTCCTTTTTCTAGAAGCTCATATGTTACTCCCTGATGTCCCCAGCAAGTAACCCTAACTGCAGTGGCCCTGGAAGAAATTTCTTGTTCACTCCTGGCTCCTTAATGCCAGCAGTAGATGTTTGTTAACTGGTGGTCACAACTGTGCTGGGCACGGATGGAGTAGGTTCAAGAGCCCAGATGCACTCCACACTGTGTTGTCTGCCTGGCCTCCTTCTGAGCTAGCCCTCTCTCTGCCCAGGCTTCAGCCACTTGAAGCCTTTCAGTAGTCCTTCTGCCCCTGGGTTCCACTCTTGTGGGGTTCAGGATGTGTTTCCTGGTAGAGTCACCAACTGCTTATGCCTTTGGTTTTCTTCTCCTGAGATAGATTTTGTTAAAGGGAAAGGCTATATTTTATATCTGTCCAAAGAACCCTGGAGCAGAAGTTGGGAAGACCTTTAGGTGCCAGGCCCAGATCCACCTGGCACTTCCTAACTTGGGCAAATCACTAGACAAAATTTAAGCCTAAATGTGCCACAGAGAAAGTGATGGGGGTCCTAGAGAGATCCTGTTCTGGAATGTGCTTTTAGCTGTAAAGCACTGCCAACTTTAGGTGTTCCTGGTTTTAGTAACATGTATCTCTGTAAAGCAGCCCTGTTTGTTTATGCGGCTGATGTACAGACTAATCTCCCGAGCTGAGTCACTCGAGCAGTCTAGAGTTACTAGGTTAGCTTGGCAAGTGTTTAAAGCCTGGAGTGCTCCATTCCAGGTACTTCCTGTCATCACTCTCCTACAGTCAATCTGCCAGCTCCTCCTAGGCCTGTGAAGTCATTGTTTTCTACAGCCTCCCCTTTTCCTGTTGAGCCCAGCTAAATTCCTTCTTTTAACCCTGAAAGTTTCTGCACCCCGATAAGCCTCTTCAGGGTACATGGATGCCAGGGGCTGGGGTGAAGCTTCTACCAGAGCAAAGCCACCGGTTCTTTGAGCAGTGGAGTTACCTGCCAGGCTCCGAGGTTCAGCTGGAATTGCCCTCCTGGCAGACTCTTCAATGTGACCACCCGTGTCCCATGTTCTTTACCTGGGCGCTTGGACACTCATTCTTCCTCAGCCAAGCAACACACCTTCATCAATAGCTCTGTTCCTCCTCTCTTCCCATGCCCTGACTCTTGTGTCAGATTTGCACCAAATCCCAGGCCCTCTTTTCACGGCACCCTTTCCTCAATGTCTTCCTTTCTCTGAATCTGACCTTTCATCCAGGAAAGCTGCACTCCCTTTGAAGATTGTCATGTTCAATCCAACTTACACACACACACACACACACACACACACACACACACACACACACACACACAGGCACTGAGAGAGATAGTATTACCTTGAAGCATATCCTTAAGAAAAAAAGGGAGATAAATAAGTGTATTATGTTTAGCACTATAGTCTGACTTGAGTAGTTTTGGATTCTTTTGTTTTGAAATACTGAAGTCTCACAGTAAAACATTATGACCTAGTGCTTGAAGCCATGTATTTTAGAAATAAGCCAATTTGGAGTTCTCTTTTTATCCACTTATTTCACCAGGACGAGTTCTTTGAAGCTAATAATCTGATCTATAAGATCAAGCAAAATGTCTCTATCTGCAGAGAAAATGAGAAGGATATGCTTAGGACAACACTTCCGTATTAACTATGTGCCCTGTAAACAGGAAGCATGGCTAACATCCCCATGCCATCTGTCTACACTGTGTGTAGGTATTACAGTGTGGGACTCAAGTTAAGGAGATGATGCGAGTTGTCAGACCTGCAGAGTGATAAGGCCGGGAGCCAGGGCTGTCAGTAACCCCCCAAAGAGTCAAAGAGCCCGTGATTTCAGATTTCCTTTCTTCGGGTGGAAGGGTATCATTCACTCACGGCAACAAGCATCCCATGACAGGCTCTAGGTATACAAAGGCCACAGGAGGAGTCACTGCCTTCTGGAGTGGCTAGTCCTGTTGGTAGGAAATAGTGATGCTGTGAAGAGCCCCAGAAGCAGGGTAGAGGTGCCTGACTGAGAAAACTACACCACCCTCCACTGAACCAGGGCAGAATTTGCAGGATGATTTGCTTTTCCTCAAGTGAAAATGGTAGGTGTCCAGAAGGCATGAAAGAACCTTCCTGGAGTGTGTGGGGAGCTTCCTGCACAAGGCGAAGCAGGGCAAGCGAGAGAGGGAAAGCCCTGGAGTTAGTTAGGCCGTGCCAACGGGGTGGGTTTATCCTATTCTGTACCCTTTAAACTAACACCAAACGAAGAATTGGGCAGTGTTCACTGTTTCTTCACACAGCCATTGTTCTTTTTTCCCATTCCTATCTGGCAAATTTTTATCGTCTAGATGCAACCTAGTTCTGAGGCTTATTCCCTGTGCCTTCTATTTTCCCCACAGGCCCGAAGCCGCCTACTTCCCTGCAGCTGTAGCATTTCTGCCATGCTATAATTAGATTTGTATGCTTTTCCTCCACTACTGTCCCCATTCCTTAATGAAGTGACTCACATATAATCTCCATTAATTCAGTGTATGCTGAATGAGTTCAGACATGTACATAACCTAGACATTCATCTAAACAGCTTCCTACCCAGCTTTCCTCTGTACCCCAAGAAGTCACTATCTCATCTCTGTCTCTCCCCTGCTCCCCTCCCCAGTCTCTGTCCCACCTGAGACAGGGTCTCACCACATAGGCTGGGCATGCTTTTAATTTACCAGCTGGGGTTATGGGTGCGTGTGTGTCACTATGCCAGGCTTACTTGCTGTTACTTGATTGGGAGGGGTATTGAAAGAGGATCAGAGCATGCCAGGCACTCCACCACTAAGCTACATCCCTAAGCTACCATCACTTTTCTCTTCTTTTCTCATCAATGTATGCACAACACCAAATAATAGATTTCATTATCATGTGTTCATACACATACATCGTGTGCTTTCTATAGTGTGTCTAATCCCTCTTACCCTTTCCCGTCTATGCACTCCCTGGTCCCTGCCTTTCCCCAAGTGGGTCCCCTTCCACTTGTCTTTTTTTTCTTAAATAGCTTGTTTTACATGTCAATCCCAGTTCCCTCTCCCTCCCCTTGTCCCGTACCTCCCCACCATCCCCCCCAGCCTCCCACCCTATTGCCATTTCCTTCCACATAGGGGATATCTAGAGTCTGTCATTTCACTCAGGGCAGGGTCCAGGCACGCCCCTAAGAGTCCAGGCTGAAAGAACATCCCTCTTTGTGTTATGGACACACGATGTCTGTTTGTATGCCAGAGATAGACACTGATCCACTGCCCAGGGCCCCATAGGTTGCCCAGGCCTCCTCACTGACTCTCACATTCGGGGGGTTTGGATCAGTCCCATGCTGACCTCCCAGCTGTCGGTCTGGGGTCCAAGAGCTCTCCCCTGTTCAGATCAGCTGTCTGCTGGTTTTGCCAGCCCATTCTTCGTCAATTTTCTCATCACTCCTCTCTCTCTGTCGCTGGGTTCCTTGGGTTCTGTTCAGTGTTTAACTGTGGGTGTTTGCCTCTGCTTCCATCAGTCACTGGATGAAGGCTCCAGGATGATTATAGACATCAAGTTCATTATCAGGAATGGGCATTCAAGGTGGTCTCTCCACTGTTGTTGTCTTTTAAATCTTGCTTTTTATATATCAGAGAAACACATGATATTTATCTGAGCCTTGCTTATTTTACTTAACACAATAATTCCATCCTTTTTACTGAAAATGACATAATTTTGTTCTTTTTAACCTTTTTTAGTTAGCATACAAAATGATGGGGCTCATCATAGCATTTTTGTTCATACATCGTTGGATTTTACACGTGTTTGACCCGCAGCACACTCACGCTGCTCTCCCCTATCCCTCCTCCTTCATTCCCCTGGTTTGTATGTGTGCATGTGGGAGTATGTGAGTATATGTGAGTTTATTAGAATGTGTATATGTGTATGTGAAAGTGTGTGCATGAGTGTGTATATAAGTGTGTGAGAGCTTGTAAGTGTGTCTGTGTGTGTGAATGTGTGTGTGTAGAATGCGTGTGTAGTTAAATCTAGAGATTTCGTTGTTCTTTATGGCTGAATAAAACCCCCCTTGTATCACCTTTTCTTCATCCACCCATCTGTGGTTGAGCACATAGGTTGACTCCATAGCTTCCACCATGACATTTTCTTTATGTCGATCATGTCAGGATTGTGTCCTTTAGCCAGAATCATCACTCAGCCTGCTGGCTTTGAGCAGGGGATAGGGCTTTCTCTGGTAGCAGCAGTTACCTCCCCTCTCTGTGTTTGCTTCACACATCCACTCAACTGGACTCTGAGCAACACCACTGAAAAAAGAGATTAAAAGACAAAAACTGCCCTTTGCCTGTGAGTTCCTGGAATGGCCTCTATAGGAAAGCAGAGCTTAGCCTGCCAGCATGTGTGGGGCTGTGCTGTTCTCCTCCCAGGTCCAGCTCGACAGTGATGCTTGTGGATGGATTGCCCTGGTGCAGCTCGACAGTGATGCTTGTGGATGGATTGCCCTGGTGCAGCTCGACAGTGATGCTTGTGGATGGATTGCCCTGGTGCAGCTCGACAGTGATGCTTGTGGATGGATTGCCCTGGTGCAGCTCGACAGTGATGCTTGTGGATTGCCCTGGTGCAGCTCGACAGTGATGCTTGTGGATTGCCCAGGTCCAGCTCGACAGTGATGCTTGTGGATTGCCCAGGTCCAGCTCGACAGTGATGCTTGTGGATTGCCCTGGTGCAGCTCGACAGTGATGCTTGTGGATTGCCCTGGTGCAGCTCGACAGTGATGCTTGTGGATTGCCCTGGTGCAGCTCGACAGTGATGCTTGTGGATTGCCCAGGTCCAGCTCGGTCCAGCTCGACAGTGATGCTTGTGGATTGCCCTGGTGCAGCTCGACAGTGATGCTTGTGGATTGCCCTGGTCCAGCTCGACAGTGATGCTTGTGGATTGCCCTGGTGCAGCTCCACTGTGCACACAGGCAAAGTGACTTCACATCCTAATAAGTGAACATTCTGTGTTTGGCAAAACTTGATGACATACTTCTTTTCATAAATATTACAAACATAGCCAGCCCCACCCTATGCCAGAAGAGCCAACCAGCTAGGCATTTTGTGTGATAAACCCCACTGTAGTGAAATGTGTAGTTAGGGACCTGGGGCCATGGCTGGGTGAGAAGAGCATGTGTAGGCTTTGGGTTCCTCACACTTGTAAGGTTGCTGAATCTAGAGCCACTGGGAGCCCCTTCCCTAAGGCTTTAGCCAGAAGCATTACAGTACTCTTTCATTGTACCCGGTAGGATAGCAGGCCACTACAATGTCACAGTGCTTTTAAGAAGTTTTGTTTCCTTTCCAAGTGACTCTGAAACAATAAACATTTGTTGTTTCCATTTCTGTGGGTGGGGAGTCGAGGAACAGCTTAGCCAAGTGATTCTGGATCATGTTCTCCTGTGACACAGTAATGAGGATGCAGCCAGAAGGCTATAGTCAGCTGATGCTTCCCTGGGGCTGGATGTTCCACGTCTGTTTCCCTGTCCCTTTCGGGATGGCTCACTCTCCTGAGGGTGGAGTTTATGCTACTGTTGCTGTGGGCAGGAGGCCCCAGCATCTCATCACCTGGCCTTTCCCACGGGGTTTTTTGTTCAACTTAGGACAAGTGTTGACCTCCTCAGAAGGGTGATTCAACTTAGGACAAGTGTTGACCTCCTCAGAAGGGTGATTCAACTGAGCAAGGTAGAGCCAGAGGGGCTTCCATGACCTACCCATGGGAGTTAGATATTCTTGTATGTAATTAATTCTCATTGTTACAAATAGATATAACATGAAATTACCTTTAAAATTTTTTGATGTGGTAAAACAACATAATATTTGTGTGGGGGTGGGTTCTTTGCTTTAAGACAGGGTTTCTCTGTGTAACAGCTCTGGCTGTCCTGGAAGTCACCCTGCAGAGCAGGCTGGCCTTGAACTCACAGAGATTTGCCTGCCTCTGCTTCCTGAGTGCTGGGATTAAAGGTGTGCACCACCAAGCCTGGCAATATTTGGTATTTTAGCCATTTGTAAGTGTCCAGTTATGACAGTCATACTGTGTGAGTGTCACCATCAATTGTAGCCACAGTTTTTTTCATTCTGCAAAACTGGAAGCCGTCATTAGAGATTCCTCATTCTTCACCCTTAGAACTCCTGATCTGTTTGCTGTTTTGCTAATTTGGCTGCTCTAGAGAATGATAGAATTTCTACAGTGTTTGCATGACCAATTTATTCACTCAGCATTATGCCTTTAAGGTTCCTCCTTATAAATAACAGTCTCAGAATGGGTTGTGTTTGGGACATTTATTTCCTTTGGCTATTGTGAATAGACATGGAGGAACACAGCTATGTTAATTTCTTTCTGTGTCCCTGCTTCTGATTATTTGGAAAACACCTAGAAGTAGAATTACTGGCTCATGTAATACTTATGATTTTTTCCTTCTTAATGGTTTTTTCTTATATAAAAGTACTATCTGATGGCCACAGTCAGAGCCAGGATGCTGTGGTCAGGGTCTTTTACTAGGTGGTCTGGTAAGACCATTTAATAAGTACTTTCTCTACCCAGAAGTCAGGGGCCTTTGGCTATTGATGTTAGTTGTGGTGTAGCAGTTATTAGATGAAATTAGGCATGTTCAGGGTAGTATGGCCTTAGGCGTATAGCAGCCATCAGTACTGGCCATCAACAGTAGCTTCCCGGCACAGGGGCTAAAGTGTTGACTGTGTACCCTGCATGGAAGGTGCAGGACTCTCCTGAATGCCCTTATTGTTTCTACCATAGGCCCTGCCTGTGGTGACAAGAGTCTAACATGATGGAAGTAGCCATTATGTTCCCCAGTGGTGACAAATGCCTTGAGTCTGGCCTTTTAGGTAGCATGGATCTGCTTCTGTGCAGGAATAGGACAGCAAAGCCTCACCTTTTGATGGGCACACTAGGCAGTGACTGTGCTCAAGGAAAAGACAAGGTCACTGCCCCTCCTCAGCCTCACTGCTACCATCTTCCTATGTCTTTGCCCCTATGCCAGTGCCATATCCTTCCACAGGCTATCTGGGGCTCTTTCTGGAGCCCTGGGCCTTCCTCCAGCCCTGGTAAAACCTGACACATGGCTTTTTCTATAAGGAAAAAGGCTGTGGCATTTTAAGACCCCACTATCCTGTTTCTCATAGCCACTGTACTGGTTCATAGTCCCATAATTCCACAGTAGGGTCATAGTCCCACAGTGGGTTCATAGTCTCCCACAGTGGGTTTATAGTCCCACAGTGGGTTCATAGTCCCATAGTGATGGGCAGAGTCCTTGTTCTCCTTATCCTGAGCAGCTTGTGACTTTGTCTTGTGATTAGAACCATCCTGATGGGTATAAGTTGGTATCTTGTACTTTTGATTTTCGTTTGCTTGGTAGTTTAGTGTATTGAGCATTGTCGTGTGTGCGCTAGTCATTGTGTGTCTTTTCACCTCCTTTGCCCACTTTAAAATCGGGTTTGTTGTATATTGTTCTTACATTTGCGTTTTCCCTATTTCTGTGTATTAATCCCTTACTAGAGTTTTTATCTATAAGTATTTTTTCTATTCCATGGATTGATTGCCACCTTCCTCTTTGAACACTATAATTTTTGTTAAGATGTATTTATTCAGGGGTGGTAGTGCACATCTTTAGTCCCTGCACTGGGGAGGCAGAGGCTGATGGATGTCTGTGAATTTGAGGCCAGACTGGTCTACATTAAGTTCCAGGACAGGCAGAGGTTAAAAATATTTTTTATGAGTATGAATATTTGCGTGCATGTATGTCTGTGCGTACTTGTGCATGCAGTGCCTTCAGAAGCCAGAAGGGGGCATCAGATCCTCTGGAACTGGAGTTAGTTACAGTGTTAGTTGCCCTGTTTGTGTGCTGGGAACCAGACTCCATAGATCATTAGCATGAGCAGCAAGTGCTCTTAACCACTGAGGCAGCTAAACAATATAGTCTTTTATACATAAACACTTTCAGTTTGATGAAATAACACTTCGTCTGGTTTGTTTTCTTCTGTGTGTGTGGCCTTAGAGTCATATCTGAGGAACTGTTGTCAGCTCCAAAGTCCTGAAACTTTTGTCACGTGTTCTTCTGCTTGTTTGAGTGTTTGTGTTGGTTCTGTTGCTTACACATGTCAGTCATTCCGTGTGAGAGGGGATTGCACAGAATATGAATATGGGTGAGTGGGGTTCATGAAGGCTATCCCATGATAATGCCAGTGCTTGCTTTTGAAAGTTAAGTAATTCTGAGGAGACTGAGGCGAAAGAATTGCTGCAGATTCAGAACCTCCCCAGGCTATGTAGTATGCTCCAGGATACTCTTAGCTACAGTCTGAGACTCTGTCTCAAAAAAAGCAACTGTTTGATTTAACCTAGAGGATGAATAATTCTGTGTGATTTGTAGTGAAATCACTTGGCCCTTCCCTCCCCATGCTACCCAACTTGAAACTCCACCCTCTAAAGCTACTCTGAACTTTTAAAAAAGTTGCTTCTTCTCTCATTTGCCTTGCTGCTTGTCACAGTTCCTAACTTTTGTTTCAGATGCTGTCTAAGACCCCTTATCTACTATAGGTATACGTAAGTTTGTTTAGTGATCCTGTGTCACACACACACACACACACACACACACACACACACGAGAGAGAGAGAGCTTTCTCCTCTCTGCAGACTTAAGGTAAAATGTTCTGTCCACTCAGGGTTCGCTGACATTGCTATCATAGCTGTGTCCTTGAAACATTGGGCCTCACTGTGTCTTCTCTCATTAATCTGCTTCTCTGCCATCCTGTCTGCACTTCCAGAGATTCCCCAAGTCTCTTCCCCAAGTCTGGCTTGGCTTGGTACATACTGTGATTTGTCTAGTTCTACACATTTTGCATAGGGCTGCAAACAAGGGGGCTTGGGAGAGTCACGTGTTTATTTTTCTTATTTTTTTAATAGCCGAAGCATCAATGTTCTTACCTTTAAGAGATTTAGCTGCACTGTTACCATAACTTAACTGTATGGTGTACACAATGGAAGCAGTGGCCACACTGCAGTTTGCTAAAGTATTAAAGTATGGGTGTGTCATAACTCATCTTGCCATCCTGCTGTTAAGTTGTATCCAACTGGTGACTACGTTGATTCATTGTACACATGTCTGTGCTCGAAAGTATATCTATAGCATAAAGGGCAGGAGGGGATTGTTACATCCAATGATATATTCACTTGGACAGTTTATAGCTACTGTGAAATTGGCCCCCAGAGAGATCCCCAGTCAAGGGAACCCTCACCTGTGTTGGGCTTTCCAGCCATTCTTCTGGACCATGCTTATAGCTCTCCTGTTAGTTCCCTCTTAGTTTTAGTGATGACAGGATTAGAAGAAAAGGCCCTGTCTTCAGATATGGCATGGTAAGGGTGCTTTGTTTGAGACAGAAAGCCAGGAAAGTAAAGGGTTCAAAAGGCCCTTTTCTCAGTACATTTTTTCTACAAAGCTTCCCTGGCTCAGTTCTTGTGTCTAAGGTGCTTTTCTCTCCTGGTTCTGCTCTTTACTGATGTCATTCAAGGAGCCCAATTCTCTCTGCTCCCTCAATAACAAATAACCAGAAAAGTCAGTGAGTCCAGAAAGCTGAGTGGAAGAAGCTTAAGGAAAATATTAAAAAGGAAGAAATGGTCTGATGTATTTTTAATATAAAGTGTGGAAAAAGTAGAAACAGGGTGGGGGCTGGGGAAAGGGAGGAAGGAGATTATTCACGGTAAGTGGAACCAAATGTTGGCTGGGAACAAGGCGGCATCCTCACTCTTCCTGTAAACCCCTGGCCGGCAGCTTTTCAAAGTGATCATAACAGAGAGCCTGGGCCAGGACACACTTTAACCCTTCCCTACCTGTTCCAGTGGCTGTAGAGGTAGATGGTGTTCTCCAGGGAGGAGTCCTTGCGCATGGGCAGTTGCTGCAGCCTCCTTGCCAGCGTGACTTCAGAAGACAGGTGAGGGCAGGTGCTGAAGAGTGAGACATGTGTGCTGAAACCCCGCAGCCAGCTTGCCCCTCCCCTGTGGCATCCCATCGACCAATGGTGGCATCCCATTGACCAATGGTTTTACCTGCTGATGTTTTCTTGAGGGGACAGTAAGAATGCTCATGGGACAGGCTGTCACTTTGCATTAGCAATAACACATCCTTGGCACCATCCCCGCTAATCCGAAGCTTTCATTGTGCCAGTGGACGGGAAGGTGTGTGTTTGGAGTCTTGGGCCTTTGTGGATCATGGCCCACTCTGGTCGTTGTGAAACGGAGATGGAAACAGTGGTCAGCGTGTATGGGCTCACCTCACCCTTCTAGGTTAAGAATGGGCTTCTAGCCTCTTTGCCCAGCCATTTATCCAAGGAGGGGAAAGAAAAGCAAGTTACTACATGTGGCTCCTGGCTCCACTGGCTCCCGTGTAGAGTCATATTGTTCACATACCCACAGATGCCCCTTTTGTGGCCATGCATGGTGGTGTGCACCTGTTATTACAACACTAAAGGCAGAGATTGGAGGATAGCCTTGGCTGCATAGTGGGTTGGAAACCAGCCTGAGCTACATTGGGAGGCCCCATCTCAAAAAAGGTTCATTTTGCACAAGAAAGAGAAAAAAGTCTTGTGGTTTTGTGTTCCAAATGATTCCCTTTTTGGTGGGACGGTGCAAGGCGCGTGCCGCAGAGAAGCAGGCAGCATGGCAACACTGAGGCTGTAGGCGTGAGCAGGCTCTCGGCTCATCTGTCTTTCTACATCCAGGGGTCTGGAAGGCTTAAGTGCGACAAGGCTGGGACAACACTCGGCATGGTGCTCTGTCCTCACCATTACACTGTACACCGCGCAAATGCAAACATCTTTCTAAAACGTTTGTTGCTGCTGTATGTTTAGTCTTTGAGACAGGTCTCACTGTGTAGCGCAGGCTGACCTGGAGCTGCACGTCTTCTGCCTTTGTGTCTTGAGTGCTGGGATTACGAGCCTATATAAAACACCTAACTGCATGATTTTAACCATCAGCTTTGGGATGGTTTTAGATTTTGTTTGAGTCCATAATCCCTCCTGAGTGAAGGTTTATTTTTGTCTATATAAGTACAATTATTCTATCATTTGCAAATCAGTGGCTTTAAACGATCGTTTTTTGTTGGACTTGGACTTTTGCCAGAAATCATTTGAGTGTGTCTGTGTGGATCTTCGGATAATTTTAGCATTCCTAAAACAAAGCCCTGTGTCAAAGATAGCCAGAAACCCCTTGGCAGTGGCTATTTTTCATCCTAATTTTCAGTGAGTTGTTGTAACTGTGAAGTCATACAGACTTAGGCTCAAAAGAATCTCTCTCACTTACTCTGGAGTTGCAGACGTGAATCTAAGCCTTCATTTTCTCGTCCATAATTGGAATAACACTACCTCTCCAACAGTGTTCTGTTGAGCCCACAGGACTAGGTGGGGGTCAGAGTGGTCCCACGTTTAGAAAGCTCTCACCGTAGTGGGGGTGGCAGTGAGACCTGGACACAGGCCATGCTGTGGCCTCTGCAGTTCCACAGACCAGGTCTTTCCTTCCTCCCATTGCACTCATCGTGTGAGTGCTGTGTTGAGGCTGCTCTGCTGTGTGCTACTTGAACGGCAATTCTGACCAATGACATTTATGTTTCTGATCTGTGGGAGAGCTGCATCCTGCCAACTTGACTGATGGAATCTGTCCTCCTACAACACTGTCCATGTGGCCAGTTGACTTTCCTGTTCCCTGCTCAGCTGGATGCTATTCCAACTGCCTGGAATTTTTTTTCCAATTGACAAGTTGTTGTTCATCTTTTGAGACCTAGACAAAATGCCTTGTCTATTTTGAAGCCTTCCTTCATTTTTGTCCATAGAAAGCTGTTCCCTTTCTCTCACTTTCTGAAGCTAAAGCTAGGAGTGTCTCACTGCCAACACAGAGGCAGTGTGGCATATAGTAGTTTTTTTCTTCATTAGAAAATGTACATGTTTTATACATACATAAATGTGTTCATTATATGTTGATATGGACATTAAATGATAAAAGCAGAATAATTTAACTACTGTACTGAGACAAGACCAAATGAAGCTAGTTCCAGTTCAGTCTCCAAAGCCACAGAGAAACCCTGTCTCAAAAAAAAGAAAGAGAGAGAGAGAGAGAGAGAGAGAGAGGAGAGAGAGGAGAGAGGAGAGAGGAGAGAGAGAGGAGGGGAGAGAAACAAAAGGCAGGTAAGGAAAAGGAGATTAAATTAATCATATTGAAGGCCAACTTCATGCCATGTCTGTCTTGGTTTATGAAACATGGCTGTAATGTGGGCATTTCATTCTTCCTGTGTGACTTAATTTAAATACCCTTACAGATAGTACCACACTGCAGTAACCTCCCTACCTTTAGAGGGAGAGAAATTAGTCCTAGTCGTTTCCTGATGGCATTTCAGACCATTTAGACCTCTTTGTTGATGATGCTATGCAAAGGAGAGGTGGGGTATTTGTTGATGATGCAAAGGAGAGGTGGGGGTATTCTGAAAATAAACTGTTGCCGGTGACCTGTGGGAAACAACTTTGTTTGAACAAGTGAGTACAGACTTAGTAGAGCGTATAGCTTAGCATCTCAAATATCTTTGTCATTGCCAATGAATTTGTACAGTTGCTCATTTGGCTCCAAGTGCCAGTGTCCTTTAGAAACCTTGAGTATGGGCAGAAGCTATCAGTAGTCTGAACACACTGTGAACATATGACATATATTTGCCACATGTGTTAAATGTCTCCTTGCTTTGTGTGCATATGCTCATTCCCCTTGATGTAACTCATTGGCACAGATTTGAACCACTAGGTCAGGCAAATTAGAGCACGTCTGTTTTATAAGGGAACTCTTATGACTCCAGGGGATGGAAATTGTGTGGGATCTTGTCCTTTTGTTTTAATAGCTAGCCTAAGCCATGCAGGTGTTGGTCAGTGGGTCTTTTAACTGTCATCAGTTATTTCATCAGCAAGCTAAACATATGGTTTAATAACTAGCGTTTTAGGGAGAAGCCATTATCAGGAAAAGCATATGACAAAGAAGAGGTAGTGAAAGATGGCCCTGTTGGGCTCTGTATCATCTGTGGGCTCCAAGCATGGGAATCAGGCCTCAAGACAGACACAGATGAGCTCTGCGTTTCTCCCTCAGCAAGTGCAATGTCTGAACTTGGAACTTTGGCTTCAGTCCCTGTGTCCTCATTTTATTGTTTTCCTACCGAAGCTCATTTGTTCTCTGTGCTGGGGGAGTAGGGCAGCTCACCCATGGCACAATGATACTTCCTACTAGTTTGTGAGAAATGTGTGAAGTAAGAACAATAGGTAAGAGACAATTTGATGCTTCTTGCCTTGTAGCTTTTATATTGTCCCAGCAACAGTTCTGAGAACTTCATGAGTTACTTGATTTAGAAAGTGGATTTCCGAAAAGGATTGGTGAGTCACTGTTAGAACGCAAACCTTTCAATATGGCGGCAGAATCCATGCTCTTAACCACCTTGTCAGTGATTCAACTCATCAGAATCACCCAGTGAGCTTGTTACTGGGCCTCAAACACACAGTAGCCCTGGGGTTAGACTCATCATTACCATCTTTAACAGGTTCCAAAGTGAAGCTGATATGGTTGTTTCTGACTCAAGGGCAACACTTAGAAAAAACGCCATCTCCTATGCTTCCTTGACTGCAACTAGTAATAAAAGTGGTATACAGAATAAGTAGAGAGGCGTGATATCATGTGTTTTCAAAGGTCTGGTCTTCTCTGAGGCAGGTGCCCCCGTTTCATGCCAGTTTCGGGTCTGATCTAGCCTTTCTAGAAAATCTCAAGCAAATGTTAGTAGATGTGCCTTGGCACAGCAGAGTATGTGCTGTTGTGGCCTTGCCACTAGTGTGATGAAGGGGTTCCTTCTGCTGTTTCCACGCTGGAGGTAGCTTGGGACCAGGCTCACTCGTGACTTTAGTGGAATAAGTCTTGTCCACAAGCAACATTTTAACCCCCTTTGACCTTGCTACTTCCCTAGAACATTTCCTTTTTATGATTTTCCTAATGTTTTCTGAATTAGTCATGAGTTATTAAGAAAGGAAGGACAGGTGGAAGATTAAGATGAAGGGTTCAGTCTTCGGAGCTGTGCTTTATTTCCCTAGAGCAATTGGAAGAAAGAGGCAGAGGCAGGTCAGTGGGGCCACAACAGCTGTGAACTTGACGGTCGTTGTGTGTCCCGGGAAAAGGAGGAGAAAGAAGGGAGTCACACTGAGGCCATGGGCTAGAATTCTCCACTTGCAACACGTCTGCAAGCTGTTTGTGTGTACTCGGTTTGAACCTAACTCCAAGTCAGCGTGGAAGTTCTTAGAGACTTGAATGCCGGTTGCCCTAGACAATCTGCACATTCACGTTCCCTTGGAAAGCTTTTCCTGGCTTGTCTCTGTGGGGCGTGAAAGGTAGGTGATGGCAATCCAGCTTTACGAGGGCCAGCTGCGCTTGTGTGTGTCACCATTATTGTGGTAAGACATCAGCCCTTTCCCTCTGGTTGACAGCAATCCTGCTGAGCTGGGCTCAGTCTTGTTGAATGAACTGGTGTCAAGGAGTTCTCCTGCAGCGTTCTTAAAGGTCACTCTTTGCTCACTTCTTTTTTAGTTCACAGCTACATTTTTTAGGCTTCATGTGGTGTGCTGGTTATGCCAAAATAAAGAGCTGGATCAAAGACAAGACATTTCGTGATCATAAGGCAAAGGATCAGTCTGTCTCTTCAGATCCAGAAAGCTAATAGATAAAGGATCCAGGAGTCACTATCTACATAACTGGCTGGCTCCCAGAATCCTGCAGAGCCTTCAGAGCAGGGCTGTGAATGTAACCTTTGAAAGGTTTGGTTTTATGTCTAGCTTTGTGTTCCATGAAGCTTGCTCCCAGAGTCAGAGTCTCTGCCAGACACACTAAGTCCAGCTCTGTCCTTATTTCCTCCTCCTGAGTTCCATCAATCATGAAGTAGAAGGGGTGTGGAGACGCAAAGGTCTGGTTCACATTCCATATTCATTGTCAAGTCCAGCTGGCTGTGATCGTGCTGTACTTTAAGGACAGGCTTATCAACTCCTAGCTTTTCGACATGGTATCTCATTGTATTCTTCCCAAAGTTATGTCATTGTCACACAGTTATTTAATGAAATCAAAGTAGAGTTTGCCAAAACATACCCCAGACAGCTTCCCGATACCACTTCTGTTTCTTCTCCCTCCCTGAATGAGTGAGCGAAGCCTTCTGTCTCCGCTGTTTCTCATTCTGTTTTAAATTAGGGTCTCATTTGGATCCAGCTTATGTTCTTAATTTCTCTTGATTTTCTTTCTGCCTCACAGGGTAGGATGGGGTGAGAGCTTTATTGATTTTGAACCACCGTGTTTCAGTGTTTTCCTGCTCTTGCTTTCAGCTGTTCTGTTAAGATATATATAGTAAGCAGTAGGAGCCATGTTTATTTTTCGAGTACTAATTGACACAAGGCTTTCTTAGGTAGTTTTCAGGGTACATGTTGGTCCTATTCAAACCTTAGTTCAGGGACAATGAAACTCATCAGGAGTCAGGCCTGAATCAATCTTAACTTTCTCTATTGAATCACTATGTGGGAAGCAGTTCTTAAAAGTCCCGGTTCCTGAATTATGTCTCCAGAGCTTGAGGTAGTGATTCAGGGTCTGATTAATGTGAAGGGAAGGAGTTCAGACACTGGGAAAGGAAGAGAAGAGACAGGGATGAATTAGATGCTGAATCTATAAATTAGTAATTGAGAAGTCAGTTGCCGGTCAGAATTTAACCGATTAGCACACCGAGGGTTCATGAGAAAACTAAGCCATGGTAGACTAGTCTCATTTCCCTTCGTGGTAGAGTTACCTTAGTGAAAGAGGATCACAGCAGAAAAGAATGACTGTGAGTGGGTTTCAGGATAAAGCATAATCTTGTGAGAACAGAGAAGTATGAATGAGAAAATGTGGCCATTGGTATTTATAACTAAATGGGTAACTAGCCCAACAGCCAGCCAATCAGCAGTTGGTAATTAAGAGACTGAGACTGCGCCATTGAACTACTAATTTCCCATTTTTATCAATGAAGTGATTTATACATTCATATTTATTTGGTTGCCTAGGCCCTTACATATCTAGAAAGCAAACAAATCCTGCTTTCAGGTGATGTGAAATAGTGTATATCTTGAATGACAGTCAGGATTAAAGATTGGAATGACTATTCTCTGTGGATTTAATGTAGGAAAACATATATCCTTTAACATGAATTCACATATTCAGGTATGAAAAGGTTTTAAGGATTCAGGTTGTCTGTGAGTGTAATAAATGTTGATATGAAATAAAAAAGACTGGCAAAATATTGGTAAATTCAACATAGTGGCCCAGACCCGGAGGCTAAGACAGAAAGAATGTAAGTTCCAAGCCAGCCTGGGCTACTTAATGAATCCCCTGTATTTAAAAAAACAAAAAAAGTATTGATCTAATTTTCCAGTTGGTGTTTTGTTGTTGGGTCAGAGATGAGTTTCTTGTGTTTCGACAATTTAGGATGTTGAGAACATACCACTTTTATTCCAAAACTAAAAATGAAAGAGAGAAACTGACTTCATTTTATAAAAATGTAAGGAGCTGGCTGCTGCTCGTAACTCCAGGTTGGGGTGGAGGAGCTGGGAAGGCTGATAATCTCCTCCATTCATATTGCTGCTCCCTAACTGGCAACATTATTAATATAGTAGCTCCCCAATTCCTGGTAGGAGCCAGCTTCCTATCAAAGGGGACATATTCTGCAGCCGGCTTAGCCCAGCCAGCAGCCTTCCATCATGTCAAAGTCCCCTCAACAAGGGCTGCCATTCTGCAGCTGTCCTGGCAGATGATACCAATGGCTAGACTTAGTACTCCAGCTCACACATCTTCAGCCCATTTTCTTTTCTTCCTTCTTTTTTTGGTTATTTTTGTTTTGTTTGAGGCAGGTTCTCACTTTGTAGGGGTAAGTGACTTGGAACTCACTGTGGAGACCAGGCTAGCCTCAAAACTCATAGAGATCCACTTGCTTCTGCCTCCCAATTGCTGAGATAAAAAGTGTCACCACAGTCTGCTTCCGCCCATTTTTGCATCCACTAGAATAATTTTTCTCACGTACTACCCAGGGAGAGGACTTAGTAAGGAGGATGTAAAGACAGCATCTCCTCTCGCCAAAGTAACATTGCTCACACTTGCTCCTTGTGTACTGGTTGTGCTGTCCCTCCTGTCCCACCCAAATGTTTACTCTAAGTAGGAAGAGCATTAGTAATTGAGACTTAACTGTACAATTCCAGGTATTCACTAAATGTTGTACATGAGTTGCCGTATTTAATCCTTTATCCAGCTTTTGAGAGGTGGGATCAGTATTGATGCCCGTCTCACAGCAGAGGAAACCAAGGCACAAAGAGGTGAGATGTATTGCTTGTAGTGGCAATACCAGGACTTTAGCTTAGCAGTCTTGTTCTAGATCCCTGGGTCTCTGAAGTGGCTGCTTTCCATTTGGGAGTGGTGCAGATCCTCCAGGGTCTCTGCTACCTCAGAATTCTCTCACTGGCCCACCTTTAACTTGGTTTTGATCCACACTCACACCTTACTTCTTTTGCCTTGTTTCTTTGATTCTTTAATCCTTCAAGATAAATCATATAAAATAAATAAAATACTTTAATGCCTTTCTCCCTGTTCTTGGGCAGGAAGTTTGGCCTGCACTTAGGATTTTATTCAGCGCATACTTTCAACCCAGCATGTAGGTCATCAAACAATCACATGGCTTTTGCAGGAGACTTGTGTGCTCTTGGTATTCCTATACTACCTCTGCTGTGCTACCCCACTCCTGTGGAAGAAGAACCATCTCTGTATTGCTCCATAAGTGGAAAGCAGGAAGGAAAAACAAAGAATAGTGTACTCATATGCTGATGTGCAAACTCAAAAGTTAAGTGTGTGTGTTTCTTGAGTGGACCAAATCGTTCTCAGAAACTCTTCTAAAAGTATAGTCCAGTGCAAAAGGTTTCCAAGAATCAAATACTGTGACATCAGGAACATGGGCTGTCTTGGCTGATCCCTCTGACTGATTTCCCATTTAAGTGATGGTAGGCAGAGTTCATCCTGTTAGCTCTCAATATCCCCAGTCAACAGTTACCAAGCTGTAGCTCGTTTGTAATTGAGGTAGACTAACACTTGTTACTAGATGATTTCCCTGATGCTGGATATGCATCTAAATGCAATTTGACTTCTGTTTTTCACTGATGGAAGTAGTTCTGACACTCATTACCCATTAATTGTATTTCTTAAACAAATGCCTTTTTCTACAGAGCCTCCCTCACTGCAGTTTTGCTGAAACCATCACCACATGTTGACTTTCTTCTAACTGCATGATACCTTTTTTTTTTTTTAAGACTCTTATACTATATTCCAGGCTGACCTCAAATTTGTGGCAGTCCTCTTCTTCAGCCTCCTGAATGCTGCTACGATTACAAGCGCAGCCGTAGTACCTAGCTCTACAATATATCCTTAGGCCGCTCTTCAGAACTGATCTTTCTCCCTGTCTTTTATCCATAGTGCTCCCTAGTGTGAGTGCTCTTTAATGTGAGTGCTCCCTAGTTTCTGCTTTGTAGTCATCCTCCTTCCTCCTTCAGACTTTCATGAACATGATCCAGGACTTAGGCTAATAGGATTGTGTTACTGTTATGAAAGCCAGTTCTTCTAATGCTCACCTAATGCTGTCCTCCGAAGCTTTAGGCCTCTGTGTCAGTGCAGTGTTTTCCCACACTACCACTCCTGGTTTCGTTCCTCTAGGTCATGCTGTATCTAATAGGTGTAGGTTAAATTGCCCTGAAATAAAACAATAGCTAAATGGATCTTACCATGTGGCCCTGTTATTACAAAGTGCATGGTCTCATAAGCAAAATTAGGAAACCACTATACCATAGATACAGACCAGGAAATATTAGCTAGTATTTTACTTTGAAATACTTGAAAGTGGTGTGACTTTTCATCTTTTTTAACTTACAGTATCATTTACATGAATATTTTTGCATGCTCAATTTGATGGGTTTCAGTGAGTTTGTGTATCTGTGCAATACATCATACTTGAGATATTTCCATCATGCTTCAGGGTCCCCTTGGATCTCATTTCACTGCAGACGCCCCTCTGTGCAGAACCCTTCGTGCACTTCAATGTGTGTTAAGTTTCATTGGCTTGTTGAAATTGAATATTTTTTCTTCTGTCTGTCTTTCATTCAACCCTGTGTTTATGACTTTCATCTATCAATTGATTGTTTTAGTGGGTCAACCATTTTATTGAGTAGTATTAAAGCATATTTTATTTATCTATTTTCCTGATAATGGGCATTAGGATTGGATCCAGTTTTTAATAGTTATAAATAAAATTTCAGGGAAATTTTTCTACAGCTTTGTTGGTAACCGTGAACTTTTATTTATTTTAGACAATTAACTCATTCATGTAAACTTCACAAAAAAAAACTTAGTTTTCTGTTGAATTGTTTATACTCCTGTGATCACCAATATTTGATATTGTGCTTGACTTTAAACAACTCCCCACCCCCAACCCCCATTTTGTTGTTGTTGTTGTTGTTGTTGTTTGATTTAATTTGTTGAACAAATGTCTCTTATAGCCCAGGCTGTCTTTGAATTCCTTATCCCCCTCTACTCTGCCTCTGAAGTGCTGGGTTACAGACATGTGGACCTATACCCAGTTGCAATTTTAAGTTTTCATTCTCTTGTTAGGATTAGTTAACAGTGCAGCCTTCTTTGTGTGTTAACTGTAAAATCCTTTGTTGTGGGCTGGAGAGATAGCTTAGCAGTTAAGAGTACTGGCTGCTCTTCCAGAGGACCCAGGTACAATTCCCAGCACCCACATGGCAGTTCACAACCAAGGATAGTGGGCATCAGACACTCATGGTGTACAGACATACATGCAGACAGAATACCCATACACTTAAAAATATGTATGAAAGTTTAAATTTAAAAAAACCTTGGTTACATATTGTTGCTGGAGTTTTCTTTCCAGCCTGGTCCCACTGCTGCTTTAGCCCCAAATAAGCACACAAAGGCTTATAGTAATTATTAAATCATTGGCCAATGGCTAAGGCCATTTTAAATGCCATATTCTGTAGGTCTTTGAAAGGTTTGAAATATATCTCTGTATATCTAGAAAAATCTAACTAACGTAAGTTTTGACTATTATAGGTGACTGCAATCTGTATTTAATTATACATTATATTTTTAAAAGAGCTGTATAAACACAATATCTAAACAAGAGTAGCAGTATACATATAGCAAAATTGACCTTAAATTTCTATCAATAAACCAAAGTCCATACCAATGCTAAGTATTCATTTCTAATATATTCTTTTTTTAAGAAAGAGCTTGGCTGTGATCATTAACCATTTATAACCAGCCCCATTTAAATGGAAGCAAACGTTTATAAACAATATTTGGGAATTTGGGAGTAGTACTCTCCAAACTGCTTCCTGCTGTTTGCGGGTGCTGTCAATACCAAGGGGATCCTGAGAAAAACCAAAAACCTGGCCAAATCCTGTCTGTCTCTGCTATTTTAAATGTTGGATCACCTGGACCATTGCGTCACGGGGTCTTGCTTGATAAAACCATAATAGTCTGGAAGGAATCCACAGCTTTTCATTTTCTGTGGAAACAAAAACAGAACTTCTTTTCCAAAGCAACCTGTCCTTAGACTTAAATTTCGAAGTCAAAGGATTTTCAAAATACATAAGTTGAATTAATCTAGCAGCATTTATAATCAAATATCTTCTAACAGTTGTTACACCTTCCTCAGCAATTAAATAATACAAAGACAACACAATAACATACAGTATCGACACTGTGTATTTTCCATCTTTACATGGCTTTTTATTACTCTTTCTTTCTGGATGTGATCTGCCAATCAAGAGAGAGAGCCCAATCCGTGCTTCTCTAACTTCTGGTCATGTCTACACCTGAAGCCAGGCCTAAAGGGGTGTGGCCACTAACACAAATTTGCTGGCAACATATATGTACTGCAAATACTTTTCCCTGGAGTATGGCCTATTCATTTCTTAGTGGTGTCCTTTGCTTGGTTTTATTTTCTGAGACAGGGTCTTTTGTGGGATAGGCTAGGTTCTCACTCACTGTGTAGCTGAGGCTGTTTGGGGACTCCTCCTCCCAAGTGCCAGGATTACAGATGCATCCACCATGCCAGATCACTAATGCTATCTTGTTTGATTTTATTAAAGTTCAGTTTCTCATTCCAAGAAGTCCTTGCTTGCCCCACAAGGGTTTCAAAGACATTTTGATGCGTTTTCATCTAGAGCTTTTATGGCACCAGCTTCTAGGTTTAAGGGCCCTTCTTTGTGTAGTGAGTGAAAGAATGGCCAAGGTTGGCTATTTATTTTCAGCACTCGCAGCCCTTTGACATCATGTCTGATGCTGTCACACAATGACTGCACTGTGCTGATTGCAGCAGTGAGTTTCCTGCTGGCGAATGGCTCCCTTTATGTTTCTTCATCCTACTGTTCCCACACCAAAGAAGTCTGGGACTCTGGCAGCATAGAAAGGTGACGGGTTGAGGAAAGAATAGTATGATAGGAACATTAATAGTGGGACTATATTTTCTTTTTATTTGTCAGGCCTCCACTTGCATTCCCTCGAGTTCCTATAACAACCCTGTGAAAATAGGGACTGTTCAGTCTCCATTTGCAGAAGAGAAAATTTAAGAATAATAAAGTTGTGGAGAAGTCAGGTGTACTAAGGGCCTTGGTGCAAGGATCCTTCCCTGCTCATGCCTTCCTCAACCTTACATTTGATCTGAATGTGACCAGACTCTAGCTGGCCTTAGAACTGTTTTTAATGGGATACAAAGTATTCATTCCATACAAAAGTGCTTTCATTTTGTCATTGGAAGCACCACTAGAGCTAGGGATATGCCCTCCTGACAATGCTCCTAATCGCATAGCTTCCTGTAGTCAGCACTCTTTTTTTTGTTTGTTTTGTTTTGTTTTTTTCTTTTTCTTTTCTTTTTTTTTTTTTTTTTTTGGTTTTACGAGACAGGGTTTCTCTGTATTGTTTTGGAGACTGTCGGACCAGCCTGGCCTCGAACTCACAGAGATCCACCTGCCTCTGCCTCCCGAGTGCTGGGATTAAAGGCGTGCACCACCGCCGCCCAGCTGTGGTCAGCACTCTTTTGTCCACTCCTGGGAGGCCTTTTCCATCTGGAGGGCTTCCTGCATTGGGTGTGTGTGAAGACGTGTGCTTGTAGTTGAAGAAAAAAACAATGTCTACTGTCCTTCAACATGTACCCTGTCCAGGAAGCACCACCATGTCTGTCATTAGGACCACACATTTTTCTAATACAGAACTATTCCTTAAATTCCTGAACATTTAATACTAGTGACCTGCACTTATTAAATGGTATTTTATCCCCAATTCCCACACATCACAGAGGCGACTGAAAGCCCAGCCAGAGAGATGCCCACAGTGTGATGAGGGGCAGGGCATCCCTGCACAGGGACTGAGTGAGGTAGGCAGAGGAAATGGGTAGCAGAATCCCAGGCGCAGGCTGTCACTGCCTCCTCCCCTTACTCTTGGGACAGACATCATAGCCTGCTCCAGAAGCCTCAGTGCCCTCGTGGAGGGTGCAGCCCTTTGTGCTGAGCAATGTTGCTGTGGACCTTGCAGTTTCCTCCTACATAAACAGAGAAAAGCAGAGGGCAGTCAGGGATGGAGTAGGTGTGGGAAGAGCAGTTACAGTGGGAACAGAGTGTCCGGGGGTGGCACTGTTATGGGCGTGAGGTGAAGTTCTTGGTGGATAAACTAGTAAGAGAATGTAGTATGGAAAAACATGCCATATTGTTGCCTACTTGTAACTTAAAAAAGAAGCTTATTATAGTAGAGTCTTGCAGTATGGCCCAGGCTAACCCCAAACTCCCAGCGTAAGCTCTTCCCCCTCAGCCTCCCAGTAGCTGGGACTACATAAATGAATTACATGTTCCAACTATCTACCTAACTATATACATATACATACATATATACACACATACTATATAAATATTTAAAAATTTGCAACCAACACTCCACCCCCTGAAAAAAGAAAGAAAAAGGAAGGAAGAACCCCAAATCCTATACACACCCCAAGCGTATTGGATCAGGGAATCTCACAGAATTTTAATGAGAACCACTGACCTCAAAATTTTGGTGAGGGTAGGAAGCATATTATTAGTGAAACAGAATGAACACAGGTTTGTGAACATGGGGTAGACTTTCAGATGGATATAGGAGCCATTAGGTGCTGTAAAAAGAAGGGCTGTATGAACTTGGGTGCCAGAGATCAGGGGCAGCCTGCTGCAGCATACACAGCCTCCTGTCCGTCATTTTAGCACTCGCATGCTAGAAACTCCGAAGACTAGTGCTTTGAGTATGAGCTAATGTGCTCCAACTAACCCCGCTGAAATTCAAAGCAACAAGGTTCTCATGGCACTTATTATATTACACAGCTAAATATCCCCACCCCCACCCAGTGCTGAGCTATAAAAATTCCTGCCTCTTTGCTAAAAGCCTCCACTGGCTTGAGAGACTTCCTTTGGCGATTTGCAGGCTGAGCTTACATTACTGATGAGATTAAAAACATATTTCACTATAACAGTTTATAGTGTTCCAGTCTCTTCAGTGTATTTGGAGTTGGGAGAATACTCCTTGCTCACTGCCCCTGCCCTCTGCATCCATGTGCTCTTGCTGACACCCCTGAGAACCTCAAGGGCATCTCCCCAAATAAAAGGCCTGCTGGAAGACTGCTCTCTGGTACACAGCAAGAAGGCATTAAAATGAATGCCTTGTGCAAAGGTTTGTTGTTAAAATAGTTACTAGCAAATGAAGTCACTCAAGCTACCCAGTGGGCTTGATTCTGGTATGAAGTGCATATTACTCTACTTTCATATTGTGTACTTACTGACTAGATTGTTCCCTATGGCTAGAAACATCTATAACCGTTAAGCCAAAAATGGAAGCAGAATTCTCTGACCTGCAGCTCAGTGACTAATAATAGTTTCCCTTGGGGATTTGTAAGATAATGCTTTCATTAATTCTTTACATTCATTGAGTCATACACTGTGTTTGATCATATTCACCCCTCCACCGAATTCCTCCCAGATCCATCCCTATCTCTGTACCCACCAAACATTATGTCTTCTTTTAAAAGAAATACCTAGCTTAATTGACATGAAAATCTCAAGATAAGTCAGCCCTGTCCCCTGCCTTTGTCTTCATTTGAAGGAGAGGCATTCCTGCCTTAACTATTCTCCCAGACACCTGGCTGGCATGGTGCTGATATTCCCAGCACTTAGGGGTTGCAGGCTGGAGGTTTGCAAATTTAAGGGTGGCCTGGAAGACCTTGAATAAAATAAAATAAACCTGAATGCCTTTCTCCATCACCCCTCCTTCTGCTCACTGCACACTCAGTCAATGCCTTTTAGCTTCCTACATGTTGTCATCAGTCAGCTCGTCTTCTCTCACTGATGAGAAAAAAGATAAGAGAGTCTCCAGGAGCTGGGAAATGGCTCATCCTGTAGATTTGCTCCTGTATAAGTATGAGGTCCTGTATTCGGATCCTCACCCCACATAAGAAGCCAAGTACAACTGCGCACGCATCAACCCTGCATGGGGCAGGTATAGCCCAGGGGCTTACTAGCCTTCAATCTAGCAGACTTGGCATCAGTGAGAGATCCTGTCTCAAACTAAGCTGGAAAGTACCTGAAGATTGCACTCAGTGTTGCCCTCTGGCCTCCACACACATAGGAATGCGGGTATACATGCCTCTATGCATGCATACACACACAGACACACAAACACATACTCACACCCTGCCCCACACACAAAAGGTTCTGTTTCCTTTCCTAACTGTATAATTCCATCTTATGTTCACACAGTCTTCTGCCTTGTGAATCAAGCCAACATGTGATTAATGTATTTACATATTTTCTACCAGTGACTTTCTCATCAGTTGTCACCACATTTCTCCATATGTTCAGAAGCCCTTTATTATATGTATGTACATACATGTATATGGTTGTGGTTCCTAACCTTCCTAACACTGTGACCCTTTAATACAGTTCCTCATGCTGTGGTGATCCCCAACCATAAATTATTTTCATTGCTAATTTGTAACGTAATTTGTAATTGTGCTACTGTTATGAGTAGTAATATCACTATCTGATATATACAATGGTCTTGGATGATCCCTGTGAAAGGGTGGGTCATTGAACCTCCAAGGGGTCATGACCCACAGGTTATGGAAATACACATTAAAGTATTTCCAGAGAAATTGCTGGAAATCAGATGTTGTTCTCAGAGCCAGTGAATTAATCTCTGAGTCTTTTGGACCTGTTGGCCTAGAAGATTAGCTGATAGCATGGAACTGAGCAGTCTCTGTGGAAGCCAACCTGAGCACCCCATTCCTGCGCAAGGGACGTGGCTTATCCTTATGAGAAGGTGAGACTATAGGAACACAAAATATTTCACACATGGACACATTTCACAGACACACTTTTAACTGAATATCTGGAAATATCTTTATAAGAGAAGTTGGGAAATAAAAGCAGTGACCAAAATACACCAAGGTGTGATTTAGTGAAGTCAGATAACTTATATAGCTGCTTTATAATTCTAGCTGGTATTCTGTAAAGGAAAAATTGTAGATACATATCTCTTTCCTTTGGATTGTTCACATACCCATACCAAAAAATATGTATTCTTTTTCTCTTCAGGAGCCTCCAGACAGGTGGCTTTGCCTGGGAGGGCGAGGTCGAGAACAACGCATACAGCAAGGCTACGGGAGTGGTTCCCCAGCACAGGTATCACCCCACGGCGGGCAGTTACCAACTCCACTTCGCCCTCCAGCAACTTGAACAACAGAAACTTCAGTCCCGGCAGCTTCTGGACCAGAGTCGAGCCCGGCACCAGGTAACTGAAAATAGTAAGATAGTGTCTTCCTTCTGTTGGCAAGACAGTTAAGGGGATGAATGTGTGGTGAATGACTCGATTCCTAAACACTCACTCACCTGCCCTGGGTTGTCTCAGGGCTACTCTCAGGCTGTAGCATTGGCTCCTTTGGAAGGTGCTGCTGAGCTGTCTTAGACATGCTTTTATTTGATTTTGTAAAACCCTTTTTTTTTTTACCATGTTTACGTTTTCTGTTGAATGATGTTAGCAGCCTCACAATCCAATTCCCATTTCCCTAAAGCTGCATCTTGAGCATCTTTATTTGTAAATGTACCAATTTCTGTCCTCCATAGACTTAGTATGATGAGTACCTAAGAGTCCTTCATGGTCTGAAAAATGGCCATAAGTTAGGTTGTTGGATTTCTGGAGATGGCAGCTGCTCATTTAGTAAGTATTTGTTGAATGTCTGCTGTGTACTGGGCACTGTTTTAAATAGTGGGGCTGTAACACTGTCCCTACTTACCATCAGTTCCTGGGGATATGTGTGAGGAACTATATTGCACCGAGGCAGTCCCAGTTGCAGAGAAAAGATGACCCTGGGAAAATGTCAAGAGAGTTTGCTTTTCTTTTTGATTCTGTACAATGGTTGGGAACCAGTGACCATGTCCTGCAGGAGGGTTATTTGATTGAATTAAAACTACTTCTGTGAGCTCTTTGGCATTTCATTGTGGAAGGAAAGCAGTATTTCCTGGTTTTCCTCCCTTTGCTTCTTTTCATAACTACATAATATATATAGTATGTGTCAGTTTGTGCATAAAGATGAAAATGGGGTTTCAACCACTTTATTCTGTGAGGAAAGCCATTGTTATCTTGATGTTTACTTATCAATTCCTACAGTAGTCGGTTTTTCTGTCTTTGTGAACAGTATCTGAGAATGTCACTTCAGGGGAGGGAAGACTGGGTGTGGCTCACAGCTTCAAGGTTGTAGTCCATAGCTGACTCCATTGCTTTTAGGCCCATAGCAAGACAGAGGCAGCATGGAGAAAGGGCTTGGCAGAGCGAAGCTGTTCACCTCATGACAACCAGAAAGCAAAGGTGGCAGTAAGGAGCCAGAGCCAGGACATACTAACCCACAGCAAGTGCCCTACTGCCTCCACCTAAATGTACGCCTCATACTTTCCCTACATTGGTCACAATCTGATTGTATTTACCTACAGTAGTGTTTTTGTCAGTTATGCATCGGAATTGAGAAACTATGCCTACAGGCATTTGTGAATAGTCCTTTGGACCATCTTTCCTGGAGAAAACTTAGACCTTTTAACTGGCCCCTCGAGTTGACTGCCTATTGTTCTCTCTCACATACAAGTTTCCCCACTTACAGAATTTTGGAACAAAGCTCCCAGCAGTGGTGGTACACACCTTTAATTCCAGCACTCGCAAGGCAGAGGCAGGTAGATCTCTGTGAGTTAAAGGCCAGCCTGGACTACAGAGTGAGTTCTAGGATGTAAAAACCAAAAGAGAGAAAATGAGAATTTGGAGACAGTAGAATCAAGGAATGCAGTGTACCTTTTCACAGTTACAGATTGAAATATGTGTCTTAGACTTTCTTTTATCAATCTGTATAAATTTCTTAAAGCTATTTACAGTTCTAAACTTCTATTGTTTTAATTATCCAGCAGTGCCAACATAACCAGGTGCTGACCAGGACAAGACATGTATGAGTATAATAGTAGATCATTTGAATTTAGACCATTGCTTTCTTTTAATTTTTTTCTTTGTATTTGTGTGTGTGTGTGTGTGTGTGTGTGTGTGTGTGTGTGCGCACCCACCTGCACCCATGAGTGTGGCACATTATACATATGGAGATCAACCTGTGGGAATCCATTCTACCATACAGACTCTGGGGCAGGTACTTTTACTCACTGAGTCATCTCTCCTGGCCCCATTGGTCTCTTTTTTGGTTTGTTTTTGTTTTTTAATCAAAATTACAGGCAATTTTTTAATGGAGAGAAAGAGAGAGAGAGAGAGAGAGAGAGAGAGAGAGAGAGAGAGAGAGAGAGAGAGAGAGAGAGAGAGAGAGAGAGAGAGAGGGGAGTGTGAGGAGTGTGCACCTCATTGTTCCTGTATAGGTCAGAAGACAGCCTTTGAGAATTAGTTTGCTCCTTCCACTTTGTTAGATCCAGATTTGGCAACAGTTGCCTTTACCAACTGGGCCATCTCCCAGGCCCATGGGTTCCTTTCAAACCACATGTTAACACACTAGAATGGTGCTGTTCACAGCACATTGAAGTTGGGGGGAAGGAGTGACTGTTTTTGCTGATTTTCACTTTTAAAAACTGCTTCTTTGTGAGTCCTCCTCATGCTTTTGACTGGCTTCCAGCAGCATGCATTCCTTTGAAAACTCAGGGTACTGCTTTTCTTGTATGGGTTGTGTTTTTTTGTGTGTGTGTGTGAGTGGTTTTTTTTTTCACTGAGGATTATCCTAGTTTAGTTTCACTGAATTATGAAGTATATGGAAAATATGTTTTTTCAAATCTGTCAGAATATCCATCTTAGAGAGGAGGCAGAGCTCCCAAGAAGGGAGTAATCTTGTGTCTCCTGGAGAGGGAATAGACAATCATTCATCTTGGTTTTATGTATGTATATACATCATTTTGTTTCTGTCCCTGGCTCTTCTAAACTACAGCTGATTGAGGTAAAAGTGAGTAAGGGTAAAGTTCCAGGCCTGTGGGGAACAAGAGCGACTAAGTGCTAACAGTTTAGATCTGTAGCCACACAGCCAATGAGGTCTTAGGTATTATGACTTGTGCTACCAGCTTAGATCTGTAGCCAGACAGCCAATGAGGTCTTAGGTATTATGACTTGTGCTACCAGCTTAGATTTGTAGCCAGATAGCCAATGAGGTCTTAGGTATTATGACTTGAACACTGATTAGTGATTTGGAGCACTTTATTCAGAAAACATTCAGAGTTAGTCACTCCATGGCAGAAGCAAAGTCCTGATAGATTTCAGGCCTTTGTTTTTAGCTTAGCTGTGTTAGTCACTAGCAAACTATCGATTGAAGCACAAGTTGCCTTCTCAGTATGGCCTGTATGTCTTCCCTCATGTTAATTCTCTGGGTGAAGATGGTATTTATCTAATGAACACCCTGTGCTTTTTAGCCATTTTCCTGAAGTATAGGTACTAGCAATTTGGCTAACTGCCTTTTTGAGATTCCTGTGTAGAATTAAACTTAGGTTTGCCAAGCATGCATCCATAGGCAAGATGTTTGGAGACTAGTATGTTAAGGGGTCTTTGTATTTACCTTACACTAGGGTACCTTATCATTCAGTATAGTGTAGTAATTCTTTCTATAAATAGCACCTTTCACATGGTGGTCTTTTAATCGATGTTTGGGTGGCTTTTCTTCCATTACACGCAAAGAAAGTCCTTCATCCTTTTCTGCCTCCAGTCAGAGCACTTAGATAGTCAGTCTGTTACTGTGTTCATCTCAGGGAGATGAGTTCTTATTCGGTATTAGCTTAGAGCCAGCATACCTAACCATCCATGTACAATCAGCATTGCTCTTTGTGTCTGCCTGCCATTGTACTCACAAGTCTAGAAATTGCTGTGTGCCAAGTTCACCCCTGGGAAAAAATGGACCCTGTCCCTGAGAGTGAAAGAAGTAAGTTACTTAAAGCCATTAGCAGAAGTTTGGGAACAGAAATAAGAGAAAGTATCATCCATGATAAACAAAGAAAGTGAATACTGGAAGTATGAGCTTTTTTATACCCTTGTGACTGAACCCAATAGCTTGAAAACCTTGCACAAGATTGACACTTTCCTGCAGATAACCTTCACTCGCCATGGATCTCTGTTGTAGCTCCTCAGCTCTGCTGTGGTATGTCCATGAATGACTGTGGCTGTGTTTGATAAAACTTTATTTACAAAACCCGGCAGCAGGCTAGATTTGGCCTACAGGTCCTAGTCTGTACATCCCTAGTCGAGGACAGCAGAAGAGCAGGTTAAAACACTGATTGTCCTCCATTCATCCCATTCCTGAAGTAAGTAGGTTGGGGAGAGGGCTCAGTTGTTTTCATTTCTTACAAGCTCCCAAGAGATGACCATACAATGACATCTATCCAGAAGGAATGAGACACTGTGTGTGTGTGTGTGTGTGTGTATTTGATTGGTTGGAAGGGAAATTGTATGTTTAAAACTTAGTATCACTCTTACAAAATTTTAAACGGTCATCTTTATGGGAATTTTGTTGCTATCTATCTTACCCCAGGTCCCACGGCCTTCTCATGAGTGAGTTATCAGAACACCTCCTTGCTCATCCTTCTTATCAGGGTACATTCTGCTCACTAGTCGCAGCTCCAGGATTCTCATCTTAGCATGGGCAAGAGATAAGGAACTGGACAGAACCCTCCCCCCTGCTTTGTTAGTAATGGCCACTGCTTCAGCAGCTCTGGCTTACGCAGCACTGTTCCAGGTGCTTCCTGTATCTTACCTCATGTAAAATGAGCTTCAGCGTGCTTAGGGGCTCTGCCCGAGCCATGAGTTAGGGCTGGGATGGGGCTTCTTACAGACTAACGTATCTAGGCTCCTCCCATTGCCACTCCCTCTCCTCCTGGCTCCCTGCCTCTGTAAGAGAAGACTGCAAGCACACTTCTCTTTGAACTGAGTGGGGGACTTGCTGAGGCCACAGTGACTACTGGTGACATCAGCATGAGTAGCACCTCATGCTGGGGTCCGGGTGGAGGCCTGGAGCAGTGGTGAGGCCCAACTGACCTGATTCTAATTGGCGACATTGAGTTGATGTTATTCTTGGCCCAGGCAAAGCCATTACTCAGTGGTCTCTGTTGAAGTGATTCTTTGTTAAAGTCCTGCTCCCAGCCCCAGCCCCCTGCCTTCCCTCCCACTCTTCTCTGCCTCATCCAGCCTGAAAAGGAGCCCAAAAGACAGAAAAAAGTAAGGACATTCTGGTGGCCAGGGCAGAATTGCTGAAGTCTCTTTTTGCAGTGATGGGGTGAGGAGGGATTTTGAACACAACTGAATGTGTCACAGGTTCCGTTTTCTTTTCAAAGACTTAGTTTGCCACTTGAGTAAGGTGACCCAGGGTAGGAAGATGCTGCAGCTGTGTTCCTCTGGTCTCACCCATCTGCTCTCTGCTTCCCCTCCCCATGGGAACAGCTCTAACTTAGATGCTGTGAAGCAGCAGGGCCAGGACCTTGGCATTCGCTGAGGGACCTCTCCTCTGTGTAGACCTATCTGGGAGGCCCAGGGAAGCAATGGAATGCTACTGGTGTGGCCCCAGGGAGGCAACAGATTGCTACTGGTGTGTGTGTGTGTGTGTGTGTGTGTGTGTGTGTGTGTGTGTGTGTGTGTGTTTACACAAACTGGAATTCACACATTTGACAAGTTTTTGCTGACACAAAACTATATTGAAAAGTTATAATTCAGCTATCATGACCTCTGACTGTTCTTACGTACAGTCTCAAAATAAAAAGTTTATTAAGCCCATTAAAGGCCTAGACACGACCCCAGTCACCACAATGTTAATTCAGTAAGTATTTTAAGAAGTCTGTAGGTACAAAGATCTTAGGATCACCCATGCTCCGTCCTCCCTTGTTTTTCATTGTTCAGTAAAAAACCATGCAAGGTCCTGAAACACGTTACAGAGACTTCCAGGTTCAGAGCTGGTGTTGACTGCTGTCTTTTCAGTCATAGCTTTTTACTGTTTCTTTTAACCCTTTACTGATGATACTGTTATTTTTATTTCTGTTAAGTGTTGTGAGAAAACTGACAGGAATCTACAGATAGGAATGTCATCAGCGTTTTTGCATAGTCCACATTAGGTGTACATTTCCAGTGCCCTATAAGTCTGAGGCTTAATGCATCGTCACCGCAGATTGTAGTAACAGTCATCCCCGATACATCAGGTGCTCTGTAAAGCTGTCGTGATCGTGTCCCTGTGTGACTGAGGGACTAGGTGCATGTGTGTCAGGTGGATGGAGTCCCTAGTCCACTGATGAGGAAACTGCCCCCAGTCAGAGCACCTCCCGTAGTCACTCAGCTGTGCCAGGCCAGAGGCCATCGGAAGCCCCTTCCCCTCTCCCTTTTCCTCAGCAGAAGGACTTAGTTTTCTCCTTGATTTACACATGTGTCACTAATCAGGTCAGGTTCCATCTTTACTGCCACTGCTCTGCTCCACACTGTGCCCCAGAGACAAAGACAATAGCCAGCGCCATCCGACCTCAGCTTGGTTGTAGGTGTTCACACACCGGTGGCTAACGGTGGGCTTGTTTGTCTAGAACAGTGGTTCTCAACCTGTGGGTCACATAGTACCACTTTGGGGAGTCACATGTCAGGTATTCACATTATGATTCAAAAAGTAGCAAAATCATAGTTATGAACGAGCAATGAAATAACTCCAAAGGAACTGTGTTCGAGGGTCGCGGCATTAGGAAGGTTGAGGACCGCCGCTCTAGGGGGATAAGATGGGCTTTGCTGCAGCACCTGCCTTTGTCCACTTTCTGCGCATGCTTTGTGGTTTCTGTCTTTGCGCACATGGCGGGACTCAAAGCAGTGGTTGTGTGTAAAATCATGAAAGACATCTTTAACAGGAAGTACTCAGTCCATCAGAGATGGATACAGCACAGGAAAATGGCTATCTGAATATATAACAGTGAGTTTGTATAAGATATGGAGTGTCAGCTCCAAAGTAGAGTGTCCTGACTGGATGAGAATATGCTATTGTGTGTGTATCACATTTCTTTCTCCATTCATTTATCAGTACATATTTAAGTTGCTCCCATATTTTGGCTATCATCAATAGTCCATCACTGGACATGGCATTGCATTTGACTATTTTTCATTCCTTAAATATACATGATGTTATAATTTCAACCCTGAAGTTTTAGTTCAACTTCCTGTGCCTCTCCCAGAGGTGGAGAAGATGATATTAAATGTATCTTGGGAGAAGTTCCAGGCTTATTAATCAGCTACTTATTTTAGACAACTAAAAAGGGGTCTGTAATTAATTTATTCACAGTTGCTAGAGAGGCACAAGAATGAGTTAAAAATAAAGATTAATACCAGGATAAAATGAATATCCTTATAATAGTATGTGTAGATTGTTAACACATTTGTCTAAAGACACAAATGTCTTATAAACTGAAAAAGAAAAGCCAGCCTCAGTATCAAATCATGATGGAGTTTTATAGGGTACAAGACATTCCTGCATAGTGGTCAAAGGAAATTAACTCTCTGATGCTTTGGAACAAAAGAGTTTGAAGGGCTGTGGGATGGCTCAGTCAGTCAGGTGCTTGTCAAGCAGACATGAGGACCCGCGTCACACACACACCCTGTGAAAAAGCCAGCTGTGGTACTGCTTGCTTGTCATCTCAGCCTGGGGGGGGTCAAAATGGACCCTGAAAAATGTGGGGCAGGGCGGTGGTGGCTCACACCTTTGATCCCAGCATTTGGGAGGCAGAGGCAGGCGGGTCTACAGAGCAAGTTCTAGGACAGCCAGGGCTATACAGAGAAGCCTTGTCTCAAAAAAGAAAGAGGGAGAGAGAGGAGATTTAGAATACTGTTTTTTCATTCCAGTCAAACATGTTACAATTTCATTTATATGACTAGAATTATAAATCTATCCCATGTCACTTTGTAACATTTTATATTATGTTAAGTCAGGTTTGATAACCATATAGAAAATATATAATCATAAAAGCAACGATAGGCCTGCCTTTACAGATATGAAAAACATACCAAGCTATTTGAATGAAAAAGCAGACCTCAGAACATCAGATGTTATGTGATCCCATTTCTGTAAGCCCATAGAAATGTCTACGTATACACAGAGAATGTCTCCCTTGTTGAGACATTAGGTGTATCCCAGAGTAGAATTGGAACTGATTTTTAACACTGTGTCCCTTTTCTAATGACCATGTGTTAAGGAAACTCAAGTGTTCTGAGAAAGATGAGCCCTCTGCCTGCCGAGGTTCTGTGCAGTGTGTGGTTGTGTTCACACGGTGCTGGACACAGGGAGTGAAGAAGGAAGTGGACAGCAAACCAGAGCCGCCATTTGAGTCTAGAGTGAGCGCCAGAACACCACCCGCCCCCTGTGTCTGAGTGACTGGTTCTTTGTTAGATGGGGGTGGGCTGCTGATGAAGGATGGCAAGCCATGTGCTGCTTAGGGAGTTACCTTCCTTGTAGTCATGCACAGTGGCCCTGGCCTAAGCCGCCTGCTCCCAACTCCGTTACCAGTATCTCCATCGGTTAACCATGAGGTTTCTGGGGCCCATGAGTGCATCCAGTTATCAGGTTAATTATCTTCATTGCCTCACATGTTGGCAGATGCAGTTAATTTAGGGGTGTCTATTAAAGCATACCTGTCCCAGTTGGTTGATAGTATGAATTTCAAAGGTGTTCTGTTCGGGTAAGCACCTGTATTTGCCTCCTGTACAGTAAGTCGTTGGAAGTATTAAGACTTCCATCCTTGTTCATTGGTTTCAGAAATGGGAAGCTCAGTGTCCTGTCTCTCCATACACAAATGGTAGCGCTTCTGAGTTTGTGCTCCATCTCTGAGCCACGGCCCTGCCCAGAGCACAGCAGCACCAAGAGCTGCACTTTCTTTCCCTCAGCCCTGAGTCTTGTCCCAGCTGACAAACATTGTGAGTGGAAGACAGCCAAGAACTGCATACAGTGTGAAACAAAGGTCTTTTAGAAGCTTGCTTTTGCCACTTCTTCACCCGTGCCTTGGCTCCTGAGGCTTTTACAGCTCATAAGCCCTCTCGAAACTTGTAATGTGTTCTTTTCACTGACCAGCTCTCAGCCTGGTGGGTAGACAAGTGTGTGATTAGTGGTTTGCATGTTCAAGAAAGTGTACCATCCCTGTCTGTGAGCTGTCAGTGAGGAGCCCTCTGGAAGTAGCTGTGTGTGCTTGCTAACAGGCATTTTATCCTAGGGAGATCAGAATCTGATGTAGAGAAAATGCTGCCTGCAAAGGTTTGCTCCTCTGGAACTGGTGTGGAAGGGGCACCAGAGGTGCCGCCCTGCTCAAATGGAGCCAGTTGCTGCTTCCCTCAATGGTTCTCAAGGAGTAAACTGAGAATCGCTCTATTGCATCGTGGGCCAGCCTGAGAGGAGACCGAAAGGCGTGTTTTTCTGGAAGAAAACTAAATTAAAGCCTCCTAGAATTTAATCTCTGGACAGCATTATCTTTCTAGTAAGAGGCCAGATCTTGCTTCCCCATGACCTTCCATGACCTTCCCAGTCACATATCAGAAATCCCTCCTTCCCACCCACGATCACCCTGTGTTGTGGTAGGAGGAGGGCCTTTCCAGTCTTTTGCCTGGGGCCCTGCCAACCCTCAAGCTGTGGTTTTCTGAGTCTTGTTGCTGTAGTGTGGCTGTTTCCCACACCCGGCAAAGCAGCGGGAGGCAGGGATGTGTTGAGCAGGTCAGTAGAGTCATGCCTTCCCATTCCCTTGCTCCAAGCACACTCAGCATGGCAGACAGTCACCACCATACCTGCGTTGTTAGTAGTGTCTTGTATCTGAGCATCTTGGGTCTCGTGAAGGAGCTTCATTTCATTCTTCTGTGCTTTTAGGCATGGTTATCAAAACTAATCCCAATCGTTTGTGATTGGTGGAGTTGCAGGATTGAGGCCAGGACGGGGAAGGAAGCCAATGCCTGCCGCTGATCTAAACACAGTCACTTACAGGTCTGCTTTTAGCAGAGCTCAGTGTTCTCCTGGGCTGCTTCTTACAGAAGCAATTGCTTTAACCCATTCCAGTTAACGTCAGCTTTGGTGAGGTGTCTAGAGACTTATGTCCATTACTGAGTCTTTAACATTTCATGTCCAGCTAGTATGTCACCTTACACGGTGGTGATCACTTCATAGGCCACTGAGTGTCTAAGGGTGTGGTCACCAAACCACAAGTCATATCCTTTTACTGTCCTTGGAATGTATAACTGCTTCCTGAAATATAGCCCATGCCTTTGTGTTAAGCAAGCTTGAATCTGTGTAGACTGAGAATCAGTTAAGTTAGGATTACAATTGACTACACGTTACAGCTAACCTCTCCCTAACCAATAAATGAGTTAGGTGCATTAGGGAGTTTTTCCCCATATAATTAGAAATCTGTGGAAATAGGCTCTTCCAGACACCATGGTGCCATCAGAAACCCATGCTCTTTCTTCTCCATCTTTAGCACGCTTTATTAACTGTGTTCATCCTGCCCCCATCTCCCTCTGGCAGGTAACCCACGCTAGAGGGAAGCAGAGCAGTGCCAGCTCTGCCTGTAAACCAGCTGTCTGTCTGTTCTGAAAGAACTGTCCTCAAACCACCCCTGGGAACTTCTGTTTAGATCTCATTGGCCAGAACTGTGAATGTGCTTATCTTAGGTAGAAGAGAAATAGGAAATGTAATTTTTAAAGATGTTTTAAGGTAAGCACACATTATTCAGACAGAATCTGAGTAGTTTACTAGAAAGACAGAGAGGAATGGTACTGTCCAGGCCAGCTGAACCTCCTAGGAATTTCTCCACACCTGCTGCAGTTTTGCTCTTTGGGGGACTTTGCGCAAAATTTGCATTTTGGAAAGTAAACTTCCTTTCGTTTGGGATCTGCGGAGGACTTGTTTAGACTTTGACTATGAACTGGATGTAAATAGCACACACTCTAGGTACTAAAATAGAGAAAAGGGCCCTACCCCAATGTTATATCTGTATGTAAATACACATGCCTGTCTTCTGTTGTTACAAAAAAAAAAACCCAGTTACCTTAAAAAAAAAAGAATAGCTGATATAGCCCTCTGTGTGTGTGTGTGTATTCTTCATTTGTAGTGTATATGTTTATTAAGCATAAGGCACTCTGAAAGGCACTCTGGGTACAACAGACATTAACTGTGGGGACTTGGGAGATGGTTCAGTGAGTAAGGTATTTGCTGTACAAGTATGGGATCCTGAGTTCACACCCCTAGTACCTGTCTAAAGACAAGCTTGCACCCAAAATTGACTTCCAGGCTCCTCACAAACTCTCTCACACATATTTCCTCTGAAAAACTTTTTTTCCCTAAATAGGGTCTCACACAGTAGCCCTGGCTGTCCTATAACTCACTCTGTAGACCATGCTGGCCTCAAACTAAGAGATCTGCCTGCCTCTGCCTCCCAAGGGCTGGGATGAAAGGCATGCGCCACCAACACCACTGACCACCTGAAAAACTTTTAAGTACAAGCAATAAAAAAAAGAAAAAATTGATCAAATCCAGTCAATTCCATGTGTACTGTCTAGAAAACAGGAAAGCTATGTTTGTAAATGGCCGCCATACATGGTAGGATGGACTAACCCTAGTAAGAGCCACAGATACATGCTTATAAATGTTCAGAAGAGGAAAGATTATTTCTGCCAGAAAGAATCGAGTAAGTATGATCTGAGAACCTAAACATATGTTTTCATTTTAAGAGTTTGCGTTCCCAGCTAGTGAGCATCACCATAAGACCAGAAAAATATGTTGGAAAAATGCATAACCAACTACCATTAGCAGAGGATTACAGATAGTTGGGATTGTGCTCTTGGGTTCCTCCACAAACTGAGGGTGAGGCTTGGGAAGGAATGAACGTGTGTTGAGTGTCAGTTTGTGTGCTTGTGTACGTGTGCTGCTTTGGGTAATTTCCAGGCCCTTTGTTAAATGTCTGGACTGGAATGATCTGTGTGGTCTTCATTCACCCTCCAACAGTCCAGCAAAGCAGCTGCAACTGCCTATGAGACAAGTAAAGCTCAGAGGGGTTAAGTAGCTGGAAGTGGTTGCCCATTAATGAACATCAGAATAGCATTTGAGCCCAGGCACAAATGAGAAAAAGCCACCTTCTTTCCCACTGTCGCTAGGTCTGTCTGTCTTTGACTGTGACCTAATCTGGTCCCACAGCCAGATTGGCCAGTTTGAAAACACTCAGATTCCCTACCTTAGAAATCTCTGTTGAGTCACCAGATGACTCCACGCAATACTCCTCAGCTCAGTCCTTCTCATATCTCCCTAGCCAGACTTTGGGACTCAGTTCCCAAAAATGGACGTCCCAAAGTCAGAGAACAGAGAATTGCTAGACATTTTCCCACAGCCTCTCAATTCATCTTTAAAAAAGAAACATAATTTTTTATTGATTCTTTGGGAATTTCATATCATGTACCACAATCCCTCCATATCTGCCCTTTAACCTTAAAACCAAATAATAAAAAACTGGAAAAATAACAATGTTAATGAAGGGGCTAGAGAGATAGCTTGGTGGTTAAGAGCATTGACGACTCTTCCAGGGGACCCAGGTTCAATTCCCAGCGCCCACGTGGCAGCTCACAACTGTAACTCCAGTTCTAGTGGATCTGTCACCCTCACACAGACACACATGCAGACAAAACACCAATACATATAAAATGCAAATAGATTTATTGTTTTTTAAAAAATAATAACTAAAAAAACAAATGAAAAATGAAAAAAAAGCAGACAACAACAACAAAAAAAAAGTCACTTTACTCCTCCATCTTTCCTACCTCTTCATTTGTCTCAGTGGCATTGGAAGCTGCTATGTATCATGCAGCATTTCCCTTTGTTCAAACAGCTTCACTTGTAAATGTTCACTGTGTAATGTGTTGTTGGTCAAGTTCAAGGCCTCTGGCTTCTGGTACACCATCAATACTTGACCTTCACTGAAACTCCTCCCAGAGATCCTGCTGGAAATTACCCAAAGCAGCACATGTGCACATGCACAGAAACTGACACACAAGGGGCCAGTCCCCTCACTGGCTCCAACAGGTCACAGTTGGGGTATATGTTGAGAAGTGCCAACTCAAAGCCCTGGATGTGTGCCTGGGTGGTAATCAAGTCAGTCTAGGCTCCTGGAACCACTCCTCTCTGGTGAGGGGTGGTGTCAGCTCTCCTGTGCTGTGGTCATCCAGATCCATTATCTCAGAACCAGTGAGGGGTGGGGTCAGCTCCCTGGTTGGGGAGAAGGACTCTCCCCTGGTCAGTGAAAGGCGGGGCCTGCTCAGCACATCCTTGGTGCTTCAACACATGTTTCAACACTTGGTTCTCTTGGGCCCCTGTGGTAACATGGCCAATGGTCATCAATTGCTGCTTCAGGACCACAGACCCAGACATGGCCATCAACAGCAGCATGGTTCCTGGACTCCAACTGGCCCCAAGTGGTGGCCCAGACCCTAAGCAGTACCACAGCCTTCATTAGGATTGCCTTACAATGTGACAACCCAAGTTTGAATTCCAAGAACCCACATAAATGCCAGTAGGAGTGGTAGCCAGCTTGTAATTCAACCTCAGAAGGCAGAGACAAGGGGATCATGGAACAAGCTGGCTAGTAATACTAGCATATCACTGACTCTGGATTTAAGAGACCCTGACTCAGTGAATAAAATGGAAGAAGCATCAACCCTGAGTCCCACCATCAACCTCAGGTCTCCACATGCACATAAACACACACACACACACACACACACACACACACACACACACGCATACATGGGTATCACACACAAACATAAAAGTGGAAAAAGAAAAAATATTGCTAAGCATCCATTTGGAAGAAATGTGCCTTCGTGTCCTACAGATTGTGTGGTTTTCACTATGCTTAGGTGGTGTTCTGGGCTTTATAGGCCCACCTCTTGCAGAAGGTACCCAGTGTCAGTCATGTATTCACTGGGTGATGTGTTCTTATAGTAAACTTATTGTAAGTGTTGTCAAATGTTACATTTTACATTAAACTTTAGTTCATTGAGGTGCTGGGATTCTGAAACTAACCCTCAAGGTCAGGCATAGCTTGGCTCCTAGTTTCTGTCCCTGCCTGGTTTCCCCAACTGGTTGTGCAGGGTGCCCTTGTCACATGGGCATCCTTGTTTACCTCCAGATCACAGTATTGAAGTAGTCTAGTATCCCAGCCCTGTTTCCAGGCCATTTTCTCTGACTAGGAGGACATTCATTAAGCACTCTTTGAATTGAGCAGTGAAGGGAACTAAGCTGAGAGACCAAAAGCTTTTCTCATTCATGTGTGTTGACTAGCGCCTCAATTCCTGAGTCAGGGGGTTTTCAAAAGCCCCTGGCAACTCTTCTTTGAGAGACCCTTCTCTGAATCAAGATCTGTCCTGGCAACCTTAGGGAACTTTCTCCTAACACTTAACAGTTTCCCTTCCTCTTTGCCCCTCTTCAGGATGACAGCGGTGATGAAGAAGCTCTCCATTGATCATTTTCTTTTCTTTTTTTCTTATAGGCAATCTTTGGCAGCCAGACACTACCTAACTCCAGTTTATGGACAATGAATAATGGTGCAGGCTGTAGAATTTCAAGTGCCACAGCTGGTGGCCAGAAGCCAAACACCCTGTCACAAAAAGTGGTGCCACCTCCAAGTTCCTCCACCTTGATCTCCAAGCCCCCATCCAAACAAGTGCTCAGAAAGGCAACATCCCAGAGGGCTTCCAAGTAAGTTTTCTGTAACGGTATGTGCAATTTCCAATGTTGTATCAGTTCTAAGCTAACAGCACTCTTTAGAAAGCCTTCTAGACCATTTGAATTGAAATCACACCTGTATGCAGCCAAACTTGGGACTCCGCCATGGTTGCAAATTGGAATCACCTGGGAGGAATTGAAGTATTAAGTATCTGGGCTCTACCCTGTGGGAGGGGCAGCCACTGTGCTTTTAGGCTCCCTGGGAATTGTGATGAAGTATCTACAAGGTTATTTATTGCTAACCAACTCTGCCAGCCTCTGACAGGAGTTACAGAGAGTACACTAGATAATGGTCTTGATCTGTTGGCTTGGAGGAAGGAGGCTCAAAAGGCCTCCCTCCCTCCCTGTGGATCTCCTCTGGCTTACTCCAAAGAATTCGATTCTTTTAATTTCTTGTCAAATTCAGTCCTCCTCTTCCCCTCATTTGCATTTGTGTTTAGGCAATTAACGTCATCAGCACTGATCAAAGAACTGTGCAGCAATGGTGTTTCTGATGCTTTTTGTAGGCCACCTGTTTTATACTAAATAGGATACCTACGACTATTTATTTATGTATCGCTCTTTCTCATTAGGACGCCCTACTCGGCTGTCCTTCACAAGCTCAATTTTGGTTGTCAGAAACTCAGAACGTGTTGTTACTGCTTTCTCCCCCTGTGGAGGGCGAATCAAATTGTGGATTTGAGTCCGAACAGTCCCCTGTGGCTCTCTTAATCATATCGCTGTCATTATTCATTTACCCAACAAATATTTCCTCGGTACCTGCTGAGCACTGAAGAGCAGGAGCGTGGGCACTGCAGTGACCTCATGCTCCCTGGAAGGCTACAGGTGAATGCTGGTGCAAAGACAGAGAAGCTGTGTGCTCCTCCTGCCCTGAACCCCAGAAAGTAGTCAAATCCTGAAGAGTGCAGCCCCTGTATGCAGCCTACCGAGCCCCCACCCCATTACACATTGAGAGAGTTACTCAATCTCTTGCCCTTGGGTCTCTGCATTTGTAATAATAGGGCAGTAATCACCTGCTTCACAGGTAAGTGCATAAGCAGGAACGAAGTGAGCAGTGTCACCCTCTGATGGATGCTTAAGATACTCTGCAGCTCTGAGAAGCTCACAGCTAACCATTTGAAAGCAAATGTTGAAGCTGCTGATACAATCCTTGTGGACTCTCCTGCATGGGCCTCGAGGGCTGGGTGGTGCTGGTGAAGAGCTGGACTTGGGTGGCAGGGCTGGAAATTTGAAGGCTGCCCTCAACTTGCTGCTGGCCGGGAAGCCCTGCAGACTCCCGAGATGGAATTGCAGTTCTTTGGGCAAATTCTGCTTTGCTGAATTTTTGTGGTTTCTTCTTTGTGACAGGCAGGAGTGTGGGAAAACCGGAAACAGCTCAGCATCAAAAATGCACAGAAGGGGGGAAAGCAAAGATTTCTTCAGAATTTAAGAAATATAATCCAAGTATCAGAAGGCATGCTGTGAGGCGCTGTTCCAGCAAATAGTTTCCAATTTGCCTTTAAAAGTAGCATAAGTCTGTGGGACTAAGTTAGCACTAATGGAGATTTTAATATTCTCTCACATGTGGAATACCCAGTGTTATGGGGGCCCCATAGATATATTCTATTATCATCATCATCATTATTGTGGGGGTAGCTGGGGAGAGGAGAGAATGGACCCACATATACTATGGTACACATTTGGCGGTTAGAGAAAAACTTTGGGGAGCCAATGCTGTCCTGCCACCGTGGGTTCCAGAAACTGAACTCGGGTCATCAGGCTTGCATAACAAGAGTTTTTATGAGCTGAGCTCTCTTCTCACTTAAAAAAAAGTAATGTAGGAGTTTTGTTGTTGTTGTTGTTTATTTGTGGTTTTGCTTTCCTGAGCTGACTCAATGAATTACATTAATTTTAGACTTAGCAAAAAAAAAGTTACAGGGTCAGCACAGACAGTCCCAAGGTACCCACCAGCTTTGCTCACTGTTACCATAGTTCCCGTATGTAAGCTTAGGTCATTCTGAATCTGAAAGTACTCCAGACAGTGAAGCTGCGACCAATGCAGTATTGTAAGCTAAACGTTATATTTTATTTGGATCCGTGCAATCTTTTTTGTTTGTTGTTGTTCTTCCAGACAAGCAGTGCAGTTTTTTTAATCCACAGAAGTTTTCATGGCTCCTGGAGTCAGAATCTTGAGCATCATTCAGGCCACCTTCCTCTTCTAGAGCGATTCTTGTTTCTGGCCAATCTACAACTTACTCACAGCTCTGTGATTCAGTTTCCTACCTTAAAATCGGAATAATGACAGTAGTCCCTGGATAAAGGGATCATGACGAGAAATGGATTCAGAAATGCTGAACTCAAATACAGCATTGCTACATAATACATGCTAAATAAGGCTTATGTGTTGATATGGTTGACAATGAGATGACAGTCCAGAAAATTTCATGTAACTTTTTACTGTATTGGTGAAAGACGTGTTGCTTCGTTTGTTCCCATCTTGTTATAGCCTTCATTCTGGCTCACTTATATTACCCAAGAGCTGTCCTTTCTGACTGGTGGGACTGAGTCACGCCCAAGAATGCCACCGTTGCCCCAAGAGACACAGCTAATGAGAAGCTGTAATGAGCGTTTCACCATGCCAAGCCCTGTGCTTTTGGGTTGAACTTCAAGCTTCTCCTAGCACAGAGGTTGGCATCAGTCAGGCAGAAGCAATTTCCAAGAGCATCATCAAAGTTTCCACATCCTAGAGGTTGAGTCTGGAGAACAATAGAACATAAAAGATGGAATGTCATTTGGATTTGGGTGCAAAGGGAGTTGAAAATCAAAACATTGGGGTCCTGTTTCATTATGATAATATTCAAGTCTTTTTCCCATGTGTAAAACAAAACCTGCTGCCCCTCCTGAATGATTCGACACAATAGCTTGTTTTCTGTTGATGCCGTTGACAGCTTCTTTATGAGTGCAGTTGTGTTTAGTCTCACTTCACAGCCTTTTTTCTGGTCCCCTCTTGGTCCAGCAGCTCTTGTTATCGTTCACAAATTCATATACCCCAACTCTACTTAAGAGTAACTTGTCAGTTCTGTGAAGAAAGTGGACGTTTCTTCCTTCTTTCCCTTCCCTTTACTTTTTTTTTTGGGGGGGGGGGTTTGAGACAGGGTTTCTCTGTATTGTTTTGGAGGCTGTCTTAGAACTCACTCTGTAGCCCTGGCTGTCCTAAACTCCCACTGTGGACCAGGCTGGCCTCGAACTCACAGAGATCCGCCTGCCTCTGCCTCCTGAGAGCTGGGATTAAAGGCGTGCGCCACCAACACCCAGCTCCCCTTACTTATTTCTAACCATTTACATAGGCCCAGTCACCTTTCTTAATTCTCCTCCAGCACTTGAGACACTTCATAACCCAGTGTCCACCTCTCCTCCTCCTTTGTGGCATTTCTTCTACAAAGTAACTGAAGAAAAGGGTTGATGGCTGTGAACAACCAGATGCATCCGAACTGTTCTTTCCTTAAGAGCCAGGATCACATGTATTTCCCCAGAAATATGGGAAAAGAAACCCCAGGAGGTTAAAGGTTGACAAAGGCTTATAATGGGTTTGAATGAACGAGATCAAAGTGATTGTAACTTGGGGAGATTCTCCTAAGAAAGTAAGGGAAGTGGGGGGTTCAGTGGTGGAGCAGTTATGTGGCCCTGAGATCCTAGAGGAGAGAAGAGGAGAGGGGGTGGGGAAGGGCAGGAAAAAGAGGAGAGGAGAAGGATGACAAAGAGCAAACTACCGTATTTAAGTCACGCTGCCTAAAGTGACCTTTTGATTTTTTGGGTTTTTTTTTTTGGTTTGTTTGTTTTGTTTTGTTTTTTGAGACAGGGCTTCTTCCTCCCAAGTACTGGGATTAAAGGTGTGTGTCAACACGCCCAACCTTAGTGGGAATTTTTAAAGGTAACGAACTGGTGTCCTGTGCCAGCACCTAGGATAGTCATGTTTGTTAAAGACTTTGGGATTAGGAGGAGGAAAGTATCAAGAGCTAAGCAGCTCGGTCAAACCAAGTATCTGCAAATGCCCCAGTCATTTTCGGAAGTTGGCAGTCTTATGTAACCTGTTCCAGCAATAAATGTCAGAAGAACATAAAAATAAATATCCATTCAGACACATGCTTGTGAATTACAGGTGTTTCTTACGTGAGTCATTGTAAAGAGAAGATTCTAAGGAAAGTACTCAGGAGTTGTAACAGTCCAAACCTTCTTGTTGTGGGTATGGCTGATATTGTGCTATAGATTAACCATCACCTGTCCATCTTTCAGTCTTTTATTATGGTTTGAAGGAACACAGTTGAGTTTGTTGTATATCCATTCTATATGGGGAGGACTAAATGTATTTCTAAAGTGGTCATTATAGTTAGTAGTTGTGAAGTTTTCATGCTGGGAGGTAGAGGAATGGGGCGTAATAGGAGCTATAGGTGTAGGAGGGTACACAGGTGCCAGCCAGAACTGGCCCTCTTAGCACCCAGCATGCTAACCGCAGACTTCCCAGCAGACCACTCACTTCAGAAGTCCCTACCACTCCTCTTAAATTGCATGTGTACAGCAAATGCAGATTAATCATCCTAAAATACTGCACTCAGGAACTAGACCTCTTCCTTTCCTTGCCAGTTTTACCACTTAAGTGGCCGGTGAAGCACTCGAGAGGAGGAAAGAGTGATGCCACTCTGATGCAGAGTGACGGGGAATTCCTGCTAGGTGCTACCCAGGAAGGACTGGGTTGAAGAACAACATTGAAGGCTTTTATATGGCTTCCAGTGCAGTCTGGGAAATGAGTGGAAGGCTGGAACACTCCCACATGGCCCCCACTCACTCAGGGACAGAGCCTGGACCTAGAAGAAGTAAATAGTCAGGAGGATAGAGTCTCCTATCTTGTCTCTGTTGCCCTCATCACTTGGGCCTGAGTAGTGGCCTGGGAGGGCTTCGGTTTTGCTTTTGGTGTGGACATCAGAGAGACAGGCTAGCACCCTCCTCAGTAGATGCCACACTAGTTGTGTGTAGGTGAGTAGTAAGTAGTGTCAGAGTCATGGAATGATGAGTCTTTTAGTGGTTCATGCATGGGTCACTGGCTTAAAAACCTCACCTTTCGTCCCTGCTGTGGGTGAAGTAATAACATGATTGATGGAGACTTCCCTCCCTCGCTTTGCGCCTCTTAAGACGTTCTTCTTTAAAGATGAGCAAATACTGAAAGCTCCCTGGGTCTGAGGATGGATTAAAAGGATTTATGGTAAAGATCCAGAGGCTTTGACAGCTCCTAAAATAAGCTGAAGTGTGAGAGAGAACTGCATTTTAGAAAACTCTTTAGTTGTATTCTTAACAGACTTTGACAGTGGAGTGTATCATGTTTTAAATTAGCAAAGGTGTCAGAGAAAGTGCAGGCACCAGGCACCAGAGCTACCTGTGAAAAACCAGGAGAACTCAGTGACTTAGAGACAGGCACAGGGGAACAAGTAATTCCTGAAACGGGGGAGGGGGGGGAGGAGAAGAAAGAAAGAAAGAAAGAAAGAAAGAAAGAAAGAAAGAAAGAAAGAAAGAAAGAAAATCAACTGTAGGAATGTTGGAAAGAAGTTAGAAGATATGTAATCTGTGAGTACTTACTAAGAAAATTCAAAGTACATGTTCCATTTGGGGAGCATTCATTTCCTTAGCCTACATTGTATTCTAAGGATCTCTTCTCACCCTTAGGAGTTGCTTATCACTGTTTGAGGCTGGGTGTTTTTGTTTTTTTTTTTAATAATCTCTAAATTATGTATTCTGTGTGCATGTGTGTGATACCCGTGAAGGCCAGAAGAGGGCATAAGATCTTTAGTGCTGAAGTTATAAGCAGTTGTGAGTCAGGCAGCGTGAGTGCCAGGAATGAAACTCTGGTCCTCTGCAAATGCAACAAGTTCTAGTAACTGCTGAACCATCTCTACAGCCCCACCACCAGCATTCTGTAAAAATGATTGAATTTTGGGTGTCTTCGGGACATTTCCAAATATGACAGTCAGCATCTCAAGTTCTGGCTTTGTATACAGTCTGGATTTATGCCTTCCTCTCCTGGCTAGTTTATTGTCACCTTGACACAAGTTAAGAGTTATCTGGGAATAGGAACTCTCAATTGAGAAAATGCCTCCCTAAAAATTGCCTCTAAACAAACCTGTAGTGTGTTTTCTGAGTTTCTGATTGGTATAGTGTACTCTGCCCATTATGGGTGATGCCATCCCTGGGCAGGTGGTCCTGGGGTGTAGAAAAAAGCAGGCTGAGAAGCCAGGAGGAGCAAGCATTCCTCTGTGACCCCTGCTTCAGTTCTGGCCTCTAAGATCCTGCTCTGACTCATGATGGACTGTGCTGTGGTACCGTACATTGAAATAAACTCTTTCCTCCCCAAGTTGCCTTTGTCATGGTGTTTCATTGCAGGAATATAAGCCCTAAGATACTTCTAAAGAAAGCTCACCTCTGATACGGTGTCACAAATCCAATTAAACTCTTCTCCTAAAGCATTGGACTAGGGTACCAGTATCCGTGAGCTAGAGATGGGAAAGCCTTGGAAAGAACCTGAAGCATCCAGCACTGACCTGTAATCAGCCTGGTGAGGTACCCACCAAAACACTTCAGCAAAGCGTCCATGGAATGGCATACTGGGCAAAAGCAAGAGAAGAGGAAACCACTAAAGGAGGAAATACAGATTCACCAAAAAAAGGACATCAAGCCTCATTGGCCAAATGGATAACAGGGTGTTTCCTCACCATACCCCTCATGACCTTAGCCAAGAAGTGCGCAAGCTGCCTGCATTGAGTGGTCATGCTGCCAGTAGAAGTTCTGGACAACCCTTTGATTGACTTACATTCCCCAAGTAGAGGCTTTCCTAGTTATATCAGAAGAAGTCTTTCAAAGTGATGAACACAGACAGTGTTGATCTTATAGGAATATTATTGGTAATTCTTTATTGAGCTTCTTTGGTGACCTCTTCCTCTGGGTTGCAACCTTTTGGGAGTCAAATGACCCTTTCACAGGGGTTACCAATCAAAAAGTGTAGGTTTACATTGCAGTTTATAACACTAGTAAAATTACAGTTGTGAAGTAGCAATGAAAATAATCTTATGGTATGGGTCACAAAATGAGGAACTGTATTAAAGGGTCACAGCATTAGGTAGGATGAGAACCATTGCTTTAGAAGAAGAATGCCTGTGTTAAGTTCTTTCTTAGACTTTAGAAAAAGTAGAGAAGAGTAGACAGACAGGGGCCAGTGACTCACAACCCTGGCTACAAAGTGTACCTTTTAATATTTCAGGAACCTGTGTAGGTCATAGCTGTGGGCAAGTCCCAAAGGAAATACTGGCTAAATTAAAACAGCATGCTGTCCTTAATGAAATGGTTTGAATGACAATGGTGATAAGGACAGCGTTGATAATGTGGTATCTGTTTAGTGTGACACCTGTCATTGAGCTTTGATGTCCTTTATATTCACTGTTTTCATTCTCAGCATCCCAAGATCCTGTTACACTGTTGTCTAAGAATAGCAGCTACCTTGAAGATAGCCAGAGAGAGCTGCAAAATAGCTCAGTAGTGGAGTACTAGGATATATGAGACCATTGATTCCATCCCCTGTACTGGAGGAGGGGGAGAAGTGGGGGAGACAATCAAAGAGCTGCTGTTCTGGTTTCATTTCTGTTGCTGTGATTGAAAACACTGACCAAGCCAGGCATTGGCGGTGCACAGCTTTAATGCCAGCACTTGGGAGGCAGAGGCAGGTGAATCTCTGAGAGTTTGAGGCCAGCTTGGTCTACAGAGAGAGTTCCAGGACAAGCTCCAAAGCAATACAGAGAAACCCTGTCTCGAAAAGCAAAAATAAATAAAAATAACAAAACACTGATCAAAAGCAACTTCGAGGTCAAAGGGGTTATTTCAGGTTAGAACTCCAGATCACAGACCATCACTGGGGGGAAGTCAAGGCAGGACCTTGAAGGCAGGTCTGCATTACATTTTACCAACTATGATAGTTCCAATGTAATTGCCCCCCATAAGCCCATAGGGAGTGGCATTATTAGGAGATGTGGCTTTGCTGGAGCAAGTGTGGCATTGTTGGAGGAAGTGTGTCACTGTGGAGGCAGGTTTGAGAGCTCATATACGCTCAAGCCATGCCCAGTGTCTCAGACCACTTCCTTTTGCCTGTGAGTCTCAGCTACCTCTCCAGCACCATGTCTGCCTGCAGGCCACCATGTCACACCATGATGACAATGGACTAAAACTCTGAAAATGTAAGCCACCCCAATTAAATGTTTTCCTTTATAAGAGTTGCTGTGGTCATGGTGTCTCTTCACAGCAATAGAAACCCTAACTAAGACACTAGGGAATTCATTTTACAGCCATAGAGGTACAGGAGGGTCCATGGAGGCTAGCTGACTTGCAGTCTCACTTTTATTAGCTTCCTTACACAGTCCTGAACACCTGCCTAGGGATGGTTCCACCAATAGTGAGTTGGTTCTCCTATGTCAGTTAACAATCTCCCCCCCCCATACACACACACAGAGAGACACACCTACAGGCTAATCTGATCTAGGCAGTCCCTTAACTCAAACTCTACTCTCAGATGATTCTGTCATAGTTAAGGCTAATGAGGACAACTTCATCCCTGTGTTCTTAGATAAATATCCCTATTTCAAAGAATCATTTTGGGTCAAGTGCAAAAGAACACTCCCACCCTGGCTAGCCATGTTTAGAATGAGTTGCCCAGAAGTTGTAATATTTTTCCCAAGGAAATGATGTTAGCACAACACAAACATGTTTACCCATAATGTGCCAAAACCAGTCATAACAGACCTAAACCATTTTGGATACTAGAGTTTCCATGGAAAATTCCACTCAGATTTTCCCCCTTAAATTGCTGGACACATTTCTCCATTAAAGAGTAGTAAGGCCCTATGGCCAACACTGTAGAATCATAAGTCCAACTCCCAGCCTGTAGTGCTTGTGGAAGGACGATGGGAGGGTGAGTGGAATTGGACGCAGGGGCCTGGGGATCTTGGAACAGGGACAGGATAAAGCCTTTTAAAGGGGAGAGAGTTGGGAGTTCCAGAGAGGCTAAAAGAACTCGCTGGGTCTAAGCGATCTCTTCACTGCCTGTTTCTTCTATGAACCCAATGAGTTTGCCCTCCCTGCCTCCCTTTGTATTGTTCATACACAGGCTTTAATGTAACTGAGTTCAACCCCATACTGCTCCCTACTCAACTGATCTTAAAGCACACACAGTAGCTTTAATATTCGTTTGTTTGTTTGTTTACTTCTGCAAGGAAATGGCCATGCTTGCCCCCACCACCCAGTACTTCTTTCTCAACTGGAATTGCAAGAGCAAATATTCACTCTCTCCTTATATGGTCCCCAAAGGTTCCCGGGACAGTTGGTATAAGCCTGCTCCTGGCTCAGAATTATTGAACAAATTTATTTCTTCATAAAAATGTTTTTCCTCCTCTCCACTCTGGGCCAACACCTATTTCTTAGAATGTCATGACTCAACTAAAATAGGATTTCCTCAGAAAGGTCATCCTTGCCCTTCACCAGTGAACCCAAGCTCCCTGCTCGTCTCTCCTGTGGTCATTTCTGCTTTGCTCCTTTCACTCATTGCACATTTACATCTCATGTGTTGGCTTTAATGTCTGCTGCACCACCCATCATGAGACACTGGGCACGCTGAGTATTTTTTATGTGAACCAGTGAGTAGGATAGCCACATTAGCGGAGGAGTTCCAAAGACTATTGGATAAATGCTGAACAGTACAAAACCAAAGAAATGAGCAGACAGTAGCCATAACCTCTCAGCTAGACCTTTTATATACCAGCTAAAATCAAGGTAGATTTTATTAGTAAGTAAATGTGTTTGTAAGCACAATCAGATTTCTTCCAAAACTGTATTAAATATCTGGTATAAGCAAAATGCCTCAAGTGAACGAAACTGTCAATAGTTTCTGTCTTCATAGAGCTTATGTTCCAGTCAAGATGACAAATAGGATGCATTCATCTACATAAATTGCTAATTATAACTTTGAAACTTATAATTTGATGAATGCAGTGAAAAGTTACAGAAAGCTTTTAACGGGGAGATTTGACGTGATCTGTATGTAGCCAACATGCCAAAATAGGCTTTCTGAAACATGCTGGAAACCTGTACACCAAGAACCATCATCGTCGCCTCCTCCAGAGCTGGCCTGAGGGGAGGTGCCGTATAGTGGTGCCTCAGCCTAACATGGGCCCTTTGCACTTGGTAATTGTTGGGGGTCCTGTCTATGAACTACAGATTGAATACTTAGTGGCATTCCTAGTCTTTACTTGCTAGGCAACCCATTGTATGATAGCCACAGATGTCTTAGCCTTTGTCGATATCCCAGGCCAGAGAAGGATGACAGTGACCAATCTGTCCCTCCTTCCTTCCCCAGCTAAGAGCCACTGCTCTACATGAAATGTGGTCTTTGAAAAATGTGACTTATCTAACCACGAACTAAGTTTTCATTCACTAAATAACTAGTGAGAAAAGAACCATGCAATTGGGAATAGACAAAAGGTCAGTTTTGAAATACATAGTATTCTGGGAGATGGATGTATCTATTAGTGAAAGAAATAATCTGTGGGAACATGACATTTTAACGAAGGCTTCAAAGGAGCGGGGGAGTGTGTACCATGAGAAGAAGCACCAAGACCAGGAGAAGGCATGGAGGGTCTGCCCTTGGCCTTGCCTTTCCATCAGCACCTTCCTGCCTGCAGGTCTCACCAGGCTCCTTTGTGTTTCAGAGGCTCCTCCACAGACGGGCAGCTGAACGGACTTCAGAGCAGCCTTAACCCTGCTGCATTTCTGCCCATCACCAGCTCCACAGGTCAGTGGCCAACAGCTCTCCTCTGGGTGGGGCAGCAAGGAAGGAGGCATTTGGCAGTTCTTGCCTTTGCCTTTGTCAATAACATCAGCTTAAAAGAGCAAATGTTCAGGCTTTGAAAGCATTAGCAGATAGGTTTTTTGCTAATATTTTTTCTTTAGAATGATACAACAGCCTGGGGTAGGTGAGTTGTATTTTGTTTTGTTTTTTGAATTGATCAGGTAAATGCAACATCCTTGCATTTAGAATACTCTCAGAGTTTTAATGGTGAGTGGACACTCCCTGTGTGTGGCTGGTACTTCACTATTCACACAGTATTTCTGCATGCTGGATCTCTCGGCCCTCACCTCACAACAGCTTCATGAGATCCATCTCCTACCTCCCCATACATGAGAAAACAAAGACTCAGCATATTAGTTGTACATGCATCGTCCATAGTTAGAGGTCTGGACTTTGGTGTAAGTCTTGTTGTGTTGATGCTAAAGATCTGTTGGCTGGACCCATAGCCTCTCATTGCAAGTGCATGTATGGAAGTGGGTAGCAGTGAGCCAGAGGATTTTTTGCATAATAATTCATAAGCATGCACTAATCAGAAAACTGAAAATCACTTTTATTCAAATCAACAGACATTGACTACTGACCAACATACTATGGAACAGATCACTTGGCCCCTGAGTTCCACACAACACAGGGCAAACAAGGTAGTCTCTATTCTGCTTGAGATGCTGAGACCCAAGGAGATGGAAGAGGCAGGGGAGTGGCTACCAGAGATTCTATGGCTGATTCTGGTACTAGGGACATGGAGGAATGACAAGAGACAACATTGACTAGGCCTTTGCTGTATCTAAGGCTCTGTGTTGAGTGTTTTGTAGTAACCCCATTGTCAAATATATGAATATAAGAACTGAGAGCCCGTATCTTTTTATGTGTAGAGGACTCAGCAGATTGTGAAGTCCACCTAAAGTGTCATGGAGTACACGCAATGAATGCAAAGGCCCTGTGCCGTGCACATGTATGTGCTTTTCCCGCAAACTCCATCTGGTAGTGTGGCTGGGGAAAGGGTGTGTGCAAGAGAATAGTGGGGAAGTATCAGGGCCAGTCATAAGCCGTGGAGGGAACTTGTCGTCATCCTGACAGCTGCACGGAGCCCTGGAGGAGGAGTTCAGGAAGAGTGCAGGGAGTGTGGCAGGGAGTGGCAGTGCCCCTGAAAGTGATAGCAGATTCCCTGAGCAGCTTGACATATCATGAGGACAGTTCCATGCATCTCATGCTTTATTTTGAGAATTAAGTGAAGCGGTGTGTACATCCAGGTTATTGGGCCATACTAACATTCTAATAAGAGCGTAAGAATTAGTTTTCCACCAGGGTGTGGTGGCACACGCCTTTACCCTTGCAGAGGCAAGTGGATTGCTGTGAATTCGAGGCCAGCCTGGTCTACAGAGCAAGTTCCAGAACAGGCTCCAAAAAGAAATCCTGTCTTGAAAAAGAAAAATTAGTTCTCCTTCACATTATCAGAGTCTTAATTCAAGAGATATTTGCTGCCTCTATGCTTGTGGCCCTCCCCATAAATACTAGAGCATGATGGTGTTTGCTGTTTCATGCTGGGCATTGTACCACCCGCCTCACGTTTTCTAGGTGCTCTGCCACTGAGAACCCCCCCCCAGCTCTTAGAGCGTGGCAGCTGTGCTTAAGAAGTAAAAGTGCACCAGGAACTGTGATGGAGAGATGTGATGGCTGAGAATCATGGGAAGGTTTGAAGTCTCTGGTTCACAGGAATTCCCTCTCCGCATGCCTTAAGATGGAGAAGTTTGCAAGACCTAGGAGCCCCGACTGCTTCCTATGCATTCTTTTAGTTTCTGTGTGTAGCTTTGGAGCCTGTCCTGGAATTAGTTCTTGTAGACCAGGCTGGTCTCGAACTCACAGAGATCTCTGCCTCTGCCTCCCTAGTGCTGGGCTTAAAGGCATGCGACACTGCCACCTGGCTTCCTGTGCATTCTTAATTGAACCATATGGAGTTGAATTGTGTGTGCTCTCTGCCTGAGGGAATTAGAACTGTGAAGGATCAGCTGGGTCATAATTGCATCAGCTTGGTGATCCTTGATGCCATCAGTTAGATCTTGTCAAAGTCATACTGTATTTGTGTCAGCCTAAAGGGCAGATGAAGCAATTATATTCCCCATCAACCATTTTCCCTGCTTTCACCTTAAAGTGCCTGGTTCACTCACCAGATATTTAGTGCCTTGTCACCCTGTGACTCGAGGCCTCTGCATGCTGTTGGATTTATTGTCTGTGACTTCCCTGATGCTAAGGAAACGCTGAAGTGCAGGAACGAGTAAGGGCTGACACTTCGTGAGTTGCCAGCACACGTGGCATTGGCAACTGGTAGTGAGTATCTGCCCTGCCTGGCAGTGTCTCAGCAATGCAGCTTGTGATTTCTACAGAGTTGGATTTAAAAGCTCTTCTAGAGTTTCAGAAGGGTGTTCTGTGCGAAGCATACAGGGCTGCCACTAGCAGCAGTTTTCCTTAAGCCCACAAGAAGGGAGTAGGGGAGAGAAGGAGAGGGACAGAGAAAGAGAACACAACAATGCCATATTACTCTCCTCAGCTGTCTTCCGAATACCTTTAACCCCTGTCTTGTATAGTAACAGGTCCATAAATATAGCCCATGTCTGTTTCCTGGCCTTTAACCCTTCTCTTTCATCTGGCTGACTCCACTTTAAGATGTGTGACTTTGCAGGTAGCTCAAAGTTGTAAAACAGCTGAGCCCTTTACCATTGATGGTGGGCTAATTGCATTCTTTCTTTCATACACATTAGGTAAAATAGCAACTCTCCTGGCCAAGGATCTGGAAGGAATGCTGCCTGAATGTTATCTTCCTTAACTTCCCTACCTCAGCCTTACATTCTCAGTTTGCAATGAAAGGAAGGGGGAGAGTCGGCAGACTGGGAAACTTGAGAAGGAAGCTGCAGTGAGGGCCCTTGGCCCCGAGCCAAACTCATTGGCTCTCCTTCTCTATAACCATGGTGCTCCTTCTTGAGCTTTGAAGTGCTAATGGTGAACTAGAGAGCAAAGAAGGCAAATTAGATAACTGTGGTGCTGCGGTTACTATAGGGATCTGCAGCCACACCCTCTGCTCTGGCCCAGCCCACTCCTTACCAGCTGTAAAGCATCCTACCTGGAGTACAGCCTCTGGCCCTACAGCCTTATTCTTAAGTTCCTACTGGCCTTCGGTTATAGATGGGGCCTTGCCCTCTTGAAAACCAATGACGGATGTCATTTACAGAAAGAAAGAAGCAGTGTCCTGTTAAATGCTCATTGTCTCCAGCCCTGGTGAAATGTGCAGTAGCTCCATAATCTTTTCATGGGGACAGCACAGAAGCATCTCAGTGTGACTGTGCCCACCCACTCCCCTGGTGTCTTAAGACAAGAGATATGAACTTACTTTAATGTAAAGTAAATCCAGAGGGGCTAGCACCCTCAGGACCTAGAAGTCACTCTCACTTCCAAGTGACTTACTTGCCAGGCAGCTGCCAGTGGAATGACCTGTTTTCATTATCAGATTATTCCTCATACATTATGTAGTTGTTGGAGCTCCTCCGTGGGTCTGAACACATGAAGTTAAGAATAAAACAAGCAATGCTCTTGGGGTGATGGCCCTAGGGTCGGATGCCCTCTTCTTTTCCTTCCATTTCCCCCTTTCTATGCCCATTATTAAAACTCCCCGAACAATCTTCTGTGCAGGGATGGAGGGTAAATTTTGAGGGGATGCCCACTCCTGTGCTGTTGGGAAGCAGAAGAGAGACATGGAGTTGGTGCTTGGCAGGAGGCGGGGTGGCGACATCTGAGAACAATGATTCCCCAGCCTAGTTTGAAAGTTTGCCTCTTGTCCTTTGGGCCAAGATCAAATACAGTGTTAAGTGGGGATTTTTTTCTTCATTTTTCCAGGATCTTTGGAAGCTCCCCAAGTTATTTTCGCCAGATCCAAACCCTTACCCACTCAGTCTGGAGCCTTTGCTACAGTTCTAGGACAGAGAAAATCAAAGTCGGTGAAGTCAGGGACAATTTAAGGTAATAGTAAGAATAAGAGCGTATTTTTGTCGTTATCACTTTCTGACTTCGTGCCACAGCTAGGAACTTAGCAGCTATGAAGAAAAGCAATGCAGTACAGGTACATAGCTCACTGGTACAACATATACTTAGCATGCACGAAGTCCTGGGTCAGATCCCCAAGTACCAACAAAGGAAAAGGGCAGTCAAGTGGGGCTTTATAGAAACATAGCACATAAGGACTAATCAAACCTGGGTCAAAGTTCAACTGTGCATAGCTAGCTTCTGTACTGTCCTGGCCCCCCAGAAGGTGGCGCTGTGGCAGTAAGAACCTTCTCAGCTGTTACTAGAAACTTTTGTTTAAAAATGCAGGGTCTTCGAGACAAATCAAAAACATTAAAGCTGTAACCAAGGTTCACAGGCAAAGTATACCAGGGGCATGGGAAAGGGTGACGCTATTGAGACCCAATTGCTTTTGTCTCAACAGGGAACAGGTATTCATTATCAGGGAAGGCTTTTCAGCTAGAGGTGTAGGTAGTTTGTGGACTGAGATAATGAGGTGGAAAGGGAACAGAAATATTTTGTAAAGGCCTCGGTGACGTTGATAATTGCAGTTGTTACAAGTTTTAAATAAGCACACACCCGTTAATTGGCAGCAGAACAAGCTCTACCCACCCTGCACCACCTGTGGTAGCCTGTGCAATTAGGAATTGCCAGGCTTGGTCTTGTGAAGCTGGGTCCTCACTTCACTAATGCTCCTCAGTGTTATGTTCCAGCCATAGCCTTCAGAATCCACCAGAAAATTCTCTGAAACCTCAAGACCGTAATTATTCCTTTCTTCTTTGCTGGGTCCCGCATACTCAGCATTAATGGCACACCTCCTATGAGCTTAATATTCTTCTTTCCTCTGGGGGAATATTTATAAACTTCTTTGAGAAGTATTATTCATTAAAATACCCCAGGAGAGTAAGGGAGAAAGGAAAGTTGTTTACCCACCACAGGGTTCATTTACATTGGATCAGAAAGCTTCAAATATCTTTCCCAACCCATTTAAACTCTCTCCAGAAAGGAATGAGGAGAGAGACAGGAACACCAAATCCACGACTTGGTCATCTACCAATATGTACTGGAGAAACCAAAAACACCCAAAATTCTGGTACCACTCAGCCAATGACACTTTAACCCTGACACTAAGCAGCCTGCCCCCTGATGAGCAACTTGTGAAGTATAGAAAAGTGAGGGAGAAGGTCAAGATGTCCTCCAGTGCATCGGCATCCGGAAGGGTGAATGTGACAGCCAGCTCCAAACCAAACTGATGGCCTGCCAAGGAGTCCTGGCATCTCTGTTTCCAGGTCTGTGAGCCTTGGACCCGCCATGGTGTACCGCTTTCCTCGAGCCGCACTCCTGTATCCCTCTGTCCTCTCTGGTCAGTGCTCGGCCATGTAGATGTGTCAGCAGTGTAGCCCTGAGAAAGTTCATCTCCTCACCTGGAATTCTGCACAGACATGGTCCTGCTAAACTTGAGCTCACCATCTTCTGGAGACAGCTGAAGTGGGGAGACAGTGTGCCAAGGGTGACAGACATGGGCCCAGAGTCAGTCATGGTCTCAGAAATCAGCAGTATGGCTACAGGGAAGCATCACCAAGCAGGCCCACCAGCCTGTGTCTGCAGAAACTTAATTAGGTTCAGATTGCCCATCCGCAGTGGGCTGCCTTCCTTGAACACAGAAGTAACTTACAGGGTGAGGAGGCAGAAGACTGTCAGAGGCCACAGCCCATTCTGGCAGCAATCTGTGTCATGGTGGTGAGCGGAGGACTGTGCAGCCACACTCACTGATGGGCAGCATCAGCAGCTGTGACCGACCCAGAAGCCTTCCTTATGTGCGTTAGAGAAGCAGACGTGCTAGACTGAAGAAGATGAAGTTTGCAAAACATGTCACATAATGCCGAGGAAATGCCTGGGGTCCTCTTGAAGGTAACTGTGCTGAGGATGTCAGGAATGAAAGTCCATCTAAGACCCCTCTCTACTGCCCTAGGCAAGTGTTAAATTCACACAGAGATATTGCTGTATATGTTGTCTTAGTGCCTGGTTTACCAATATAGTATAAATATACACATTGTGTTAACTGTACTTTCTGTGTTATTTTCTGTGTTCTCAGTGTTCTAATATTTGGGGTCCCTACAGACTAGGGAAATGTCTGCCTCCATCAGGGTTATTTAGTCCTGACTATAACCCCAAGTTTCCCCAGAACAAACAAACCTCTTCTATGCAAACCAGCCAGTCCCAGGTTCATATCCCCAACAACTTTCTTTGTCAAACTCTCCCACACCAATCCAAACTGTTCCCCCTGCCCAGTCATTCCTGAACCGAATCCCAAGTGTCCAACAAACACCTCCAGGCTTCCAAAGCCCACTGGAAATTATTCAAAGGAGAGACACTGGCCTGTATCCTTGACAGGTCTTCTCTTTGCTCAGAACACCAGTGATTCCCCTCGCTCTTGTCTGCCTCCTGACCAGCACTGCGTAGTTTTCTCAGTGATTGTAACGTGCACTGTTATGTGCCTCTCTAGAAACTGGAAGTATTATCTGCTTCCTCCTGCCAAGCTCTTCCCTCTTCCTCCTGAGGCTGCACTGACTTCTCATACCATGTCCAACATGCACATTCTTAGAACAAACACCAGAAGTAAGGCTTTCATTAATGTGCCGCACCAGGAATCACTCCGTGATAGGCCTCATCACACGGTGGTACTTCATCGGCATATTTAGCTAGCCTGATCTGGCTGCAGCCACACAAAAGGAAAAGGATGCAGCCTGTACATGGCCGCCTGGCCTGGCTGCCAGCCACTGAAACTCTGCATCCTTCTCCTAAGGCCTCCTGTTGCAGTTACTCTTTCTGCACTGAGAAACAAAACTCAAGTTTAGCTGAACCACCTGGCTGGAAGTCAGAGAGGAGACAGCCTGGCTTTCACTTTGGAGAAGATGGGAGGGTACTTCTAAGAACCCGCCCAAAGGGGGTTGGACTGCTTGACAGAAAGCCAAGGAACTCTTTCTGAAGTGGATTAAGAAATAAGCTACTGGGAAAGATAACATCTGAAAATTGATACTGTCTCTTGCGGAGCTGGCCAAATCCCAAGAGAAGAGTGATGCTTCGTCAACTGTTAACAATGACTACCTTGTTAAAGAGACAAGGGAGGTCCAGAGGCCTCATTCTCAGGCTGTGTTCCTGAAGAACGTGCTGCTCTTGGGAAAAAAAATGCCTGGCACCCTGGATCCTTAGACTTATACCCATAACTGCATTTTGTGGCAAAGCTGTGTGGTCCTGTGTAACCTCTGTTCAATTTGGTTCATTCTTGTTGCCTTGCCCTGGGAGTCTCTCCACAGGTCACTCCCTGTTAGCAATCCAGCCTCCAGTCACACAGCCAGTGAAGCCACACACCTTGCTACTAGTGTTAATGGGATGCTTGTTACAGTCACGTGCCTTTGCTTTCCCATCCTGCGTCCTTAGGACATAATTGTTCCTAAAAGTTCTACAGAAAGAAAATGGCATGTTAAGCCATGCCTGTCTTTGGAAAAAGCAAACTTTACTCATGGAATATTTACAACCGTGCTTACCTCATCTGCAGAGTTGGAACTGGGTTCCAGGGGGTGTCGGTATTTAACTGTAGGGCTTGGCAAATGATGAAGTAGATTGCCCTGTTGACATGATTGGTGTTGATATTTATCCTTTATTCTTTCAAATTAAGTTATAAAGAAAAGACTCAGGTTCCCTCCAGTCCTCAGTGGAGAAAGCATCACTAGTTAGACTCAAACAACCGTCCCCTGGATTTCTTTTCTCAACTTGTGAGCATGGCTATCCCAGTCAGCTGCATAGCTAGCAAGGGCTCACTGCATTCAACCTGATCTAGCTACCTGATGCCAGAGATGAGCAGGTCCGAGTAGGTATATCAGTAAGGCATAACCTATGACCCCAGCACAATGAGGGTGTCGGTAAGAAAGCCAACCCAGCTCTCAATGATGAGACAAGTCAGCTGCTTGTAAGTCACTGCAGTTCTTGGATTGATTCGTCTCTTCTTAGTAAGTAGAAGGTTTGCTCTTTTGTATTTTGGCACTGAAATATGTGAGAGGGTTTTTTCCGTTCCCCCTTCCTATTTACTTGTGATTTGCCATGGAAATTCAAATAGATGACAAGCCCGAATGTAGATGTTTTGAAGCTTGATAAGTTTTTATATTTTTTGTGGTAGAACTGAAAACTATATTGGGTAATGAACCTTTCATTGTTTTAAGCACATGTTATAATAGGAAATTTTCAAAACTGCTGTTCTTTAAGATTCTCCTCTGGTCTTTTGAATCTGTCCCTCTTTCCTTCTGTTGTGCATGTGTGCAAATACCTGTCCCTTCTTCATACAGAGGATCTGACTTGCCCATGGTAGGCTTTTGGTCATTGAGAAGGGAGACACCACAAGATCTAGGGAGGTACCTCAGTGGGTGAAACACTTTCTGCGCAAGCATGAGGACCTCAGTTCTAATCCCCAGGCCCCATGGAAAGCCAGGCACAGTGGTGTATATACACAATCCCCATGCTTCTACAACAAGAGGAGCAGTGGAAACAGAACAGTACAGAAGCTCAGAGAGCTATTGAACCTGGTGTGTGCACCAGCCCACAACAAAGGGAATCTTTCCTAAACAAGATGGAATGCTTGTACTCACACACATGAATACACATGCAACAGGAGAGAAGCCCCTTCGGTGAAGTGTACCTCTATGAAGCGAAGTTGTCGTATATGAACACAGAGAAGAGATGGCTTCTTGGGAGCCAGGCTCATGAAAACTGGCCACCTGACCAAACAGTGAAGCAGTGCTCTCTGTTAGCCTGTTCCTCTGACCAGATGTCTGACCAGATAGCAAGAAGGGGTAAATATATGCTCATATAGATAGAGTAAGAATGTATATACGGTGTGCACATATAGATAAAGAAGGTAAATACAGTGTGCTCATATAGATAGAGTAAGAATGTAAATACGGTGTGCACATATAGATAGAGTAAGAAGGTAAATACGGTGTGCACATATAGATAAAGAAGTTAAATACAGTGTGCTCATATAGATAGAGTAAGAATGTAAATATGGTGTGCACATATAGATAGAGTAAGAAGGTAAATACAGTGTGCACATATAGATAGAGTAAGAAGGTAAATATGGTGTGCACATATAGATAGAGTAAGAAGGTAAATATGGTAAATACAGTGTGCTCATATAGATAGAATAAGAAGGTAAATACGGTGTGCTCATATAGATAGAGTAAGAAGGTAAATACGGTGTGCACATATAGATGAGTAAGAAGGGATAAGTATGTGCACATATAGGTATCAGTAAGAAGGATGAGCAAGTACTAAATAAAGGTTAGGCCTCATTTCTAAGAGCAGCTTTCTGAAAATCCCACCCTGCAGTACCTGATTACAAACTCAATGGTGTTATCCAGTACAGTTTGCAGGATAATGGCACAGGGGACTCGTGGCTCCGCCTGGTATTGTGCACCATTTTCTCACCCACTCTTCAGACACGGTCAGAGGCTTCCCATCTATTCATCAGCAGACGCCCACTGTGGCCACCACCTCCCGTCGTATGCCAGCCTGGCGCTAGTGTAGCATAATTATGGGAGGGAGTCGAAGTTGCCACCTGATACATTGCTGGCACGTCTTTCAGGTGAGGTTATAACTTAGCAGGTACAACATAAACTCCGCCTCTAGCATAAAGTCTCAAAATATAATATAAAATATTAATAAAATAAAAACATGAAATATTAAGGGAAACTCACATCTAAGAAATGTGAAAATTCAAAAAAAATTTTAAATCAGGGGTCAAATAAACATAGTTGATGTAAAACTTGTTCCTGAGTGTTGTACTAGCCAGAACAAAAAGGAAACATGATATGAATTGGAGTTTTCATTGCCTATCATGCATGAGGCTCTGGGTTTAACTCCCCAGCAGTATAAAAAATAAAAAAATAAAAAACCTGTGGGAGAATCAAGCTTTCTCCTATTTTTTCCTATTCTTATTCCAAAGTAACTACTTAGCATGCTTTATGTAGAATTCACTGAATGAAGTAATAGTACTCTCGGCCAGCTAGCTCAGAAATGTATTTCATTTGGCAGCTTCCTGACACAATATACGTGCAAGAAAAATCTTATGGGGCATGTCAGTAAGGACGGCACCAGGGCAGGACAAAGCCAGTAGTGAATCTTTGCAGCCACATGATCCAGGGGTAGGATAATGACTGCTTAGAGGACAGTGTGGATTGCATGTGTCTTAGACCGTCCTAAATACAGCCTCTCTTTGGGCTAGTCGAGCCCTTAGGCAGGGGCTCGGGTGCTTGGTCTCTCTTCCCGCTGTACCCACATGGTTGAGAAGCAGGTGACAGAAGCACTCTCTCCACATATATGACCTTTGTGTTCTCTGGTCCTGTATTCACATAGTTTCTGCTATCTTGATACCATGTCCTCCTGCTCTCCTCCCCCGCCCCCTGCCCGCCATATCTCTCCCTGTGTGGCTTATGCAGCTTCCCTTCTGCCCAGCTCTGGTCTGACTCAGCTCTGGCAGAGCTCTGATGGCCATTCTCTCTCAGACTTCATGGATTATTTGAATGCTTTTCCAGTCTCCAGAAGGAGGAAATTGGGTCCAGTCTGAAACCCCAGCATAGTATCCAGAACACAGCAGGAGTGTAAGAAATTCTGCTGAGGATATAAATGAGTGAATGTCACATTTCTTCCTTTGTTTATTTTGCTATTTGTATGCTTGTGTACATTTGCAAACCCTCCCCAACCCTGAGGGACCCAGTTAAACTTTTCTTCCTCCAGTAAGCCATCCTGTAAATTTGCATTTATCTTGTCAGTTTTCAGTCCCTTGAGACTTAAGTTTATATCATCAAGTTTAACAGTTCTTTATATTTTGTCATTTCTTATCGCTGCTTGTTTCTTGGGCAGATTGTCTCCTCAGTAAGACCATAACTGAAGGTAGAATTAGACCCCCTATGTTTCTTGAATCCCTGACAATACTTAAAATATGCCTTGAAATATGAGATTTAAAATAAATAATACATTCTTACACATATAATTTTGCTTGTGGAAAATAATTCTATTTTTCTGGCTTAAAGTAAAATGAAAAATCTCAGAAGACAAAATCTAAAGGAAAATAAATAGACAATGTATTTTATTATTAAATGTCAAAATTAGATGTTCCATCTCTTGTAGCACTATAAAATTATTCCCTATAAAATAACCACTGATCGATACTCTAGATAATGACCTCTGACCTGCATTGCAGACTCCACCATGAACCTGTTTGTTCCAGCACTGTTTCCTCATGAGGACCTTCCACCACAGGTCATACACACCAAGGATCCGTGATCCTGAGCAGGTTGGCTGTGTGCCCCACACCTAACTTCCTGTGGAGCAACAGCACTTCTGACTGCAGAGGGAGCTCAACAAGGCCTTAGTTGAAGTCAGGAGCTTGGCCCTCTGCTGTGGAGTAGAGGACAGAGGAAGGAAAAGGCATGGTCACCGTGTAGTCATTGTGGAGTATTACCTGAGGGGGACAGAAACTGGGGCAGTCTGAGGTAGGATTGTTTGTTTCTCCCATGTTCAGAAGCCAGAGACAGACGTCCAAGTCATTGGCTCTTTCTAGCCCTCACAGGAAGCAGGAACCCTAAAGTGAGGTCTTTCAGAGTTTTGGTTACAGATGCTGCCATTTCACTGACAGTGTATCTGTGTTCCTGGGGAGGAGGAGGCTAGGGCAGAAGACAGATGCCAGCTCAGTCTGCCTGCCTGCAGGTAGCTTCCTCAGGAGCGCAGACAGCTGGCACGCTTGCCCACATCTTCCTATCAGCAAAGACCAGAGAACAGTCAGTCAGCTGGGCCCATCACCTCCCTCAGCAAATCTTTTCTTGAGAAAGAACAAGAGAAGGGATGCTGATACACCCCTGACAGCTCCAAAGTCTTCTCCCTGGGAACAGAGTCCATCACCTCTCTGTCACCAGCTTTGTGACTGCCGCAAAGATAGACGGCAGTTCTTGACCCTTCTTAGCCACCATGCTGGCCAGCACACGGGATTGGGCCCCCTGGTACCTGAGGCTTCAGAAATACTTGAGAGTCTTCATCTTCCTGGCAGAGTTAGGAGGGAAAAGAGGAAAAGGCCAACTGTAGCTGTTCGCTACTTGAAACAATACCATTTTCCTGGTGCGTTATAGCAGTGATATGGCCCATCCACTTCCATTGTGTGGGCAGGTTGCTCTTGAGCGTCCTGGAGTCTGCTCACAGTGTGACTGTTGTAGGAACTCAGAGAGGTTCTAACGACCCCTGCTTAGTTTGAAGAAACGCTTTCTTGTGCTCAGGTCCTCACTGAAAGTCTCCAAAAAAGAGTAGTAATGGGGCTTGATAACTAATGATAAACCCAAAACAGAAGCTTGCTCAATGGTCCTGCATTGAAATTTTAAACAGGATTTTAAAGTAATAAATACAGAAGCTATGCAGTAATAGGTGTGACATGGGATAAATTAGTAGACTAGAATCAATGTCCAGAAATGAACTCCTCATGATGCCATGGATTGTTAGCCAGACTACTGTAACCGTACAGTGGAACGAGAATAATCTAAACAAATGGCCCTGGTACAGTGGGCTGTCCCCTTGCAGAAAAAGAAAGTTGAATCTTAGCTCATGCTGTGCATAGACATGAATCCCAAGCTGACAGAATAAAAGAATTAACATTAAAATTCCAAGAATATATGAGTATGTTTTTATGACTTTGACTAAGCCACAGTTTCTTTAATACAGCCCCGTAAAGCACATGAAACAATGCAATTAAAGTGGACCCCATAAAAACGTTTGAACTGTGTGCCTCAGAAGATACCATCAAGACCAAAAGAGGGGAGGCTGGGGAGATGGGTCAGTCCATAAGAGCATTCACTGCATAAGCACAAGGACTGGTGAGGGGAGCCAGTGGCAGAAGGATCACTGGGGCTTGCTGCGCAGCACTCTAGCTCCGGTTCAGTGAGGGAGCCTGTGTGAAGGGAACAAGGTGGAGCATGG